>NC_137215.1:13796771-13821771 GCF_949987685.1 Ammodytes marinus | reverse complement strand
GCTTGTGTTAAAAGGGAAGATGAGGAAAATAGGTCAAAAGTCTTCATCTGTGGGCTTTTTGTCGATGAAAAGACTCCCTTGAAGTCTTCAATGTGCTTACCGATAGTTTTGACAGCTGTAAAAGGCATGAGCAGTTTTCTCCTGCAGAAATGTAAAAATCTTCTCCGTCAATGTGATTTTTGGATTTAGCCGCCGTACCTTGACATTTGTCATGTTGGCTTTCTCTTCGGTGCGCTCAGAAGTCTATTCATTGTTTTTTGATTTATGCAGAAAATACTGTAAAAGCTCTTGGATGAAGATGGAGAACAGTAACACAAGAAGCCACATAAGCAGCTGTCTGTATGTCAGCGAGTGAACTATCTGCATCTATATTTGAAATATTTTTTTCACTGTCTCATCTTCCTTTGCCATGAACTTCACAAGACGCCCCCCCCCCCCCACCCTTTCCCTCACACATGACCTCCGACCCAACCTTGATTCTTCCTTATTCACCGTTTGCCAAAAATCTTTCTGGAAGAGGCCATCCCTGGCTGTTTCTCTATGGAATATTCTACCAGCCCCCCCTCCTCAGCCAGGCACCATCCAGCGGCCCTCGCTCTCTGTATCAGCCTTTTTGTCAGGGATTTGCCTCCTCAATCCCACAAATCAACAGAGGATAGATGCCTATTGTGCCTAATCAAAGCACTTCCTCCTGGGGTAATCCCTCAATTTGAGCAGGAAGAAAAGCCCAGTAAAGGGGGGAATGTTCTGGATCAATCCTATGAAGGGCCCATATTATACACTCTCATTTAGATTTCACCAAAGAGACACAGCCAGCCAGAGTTCTTAAACCCCCCCCCCCCCCCCCGCGCCCACCCTACCCTCCACTCCACTCCAACCACCACCCGACTGCTCTCCCTTTCTGTTTGTGTTTATCTTTATTTTACTCCCCATTCTCTCTTTATTAATCTGTTTTGCCTCTGTGTTATTGTCAGTGAGCGAGTGTCCTGGCGTGCAGGCTGGTTAGCACGTGGCGGCTCATTCAGTGCTTGTTTACCGGCGGGGGAAGGTTGAGGATGATTGACATGTCGCTGGCTAAAGCTTGTTCGTACAGTGGATGTAGGATGACAGGTTCATCAACCTAGATGTTTCAGTCAGCCTGTACACAAAGGCCCAGCCAGTTTTCCTATAGACATTTTTCTTCAGGTTAGCTTCATTGGGAACTTGGCGTGAGTAATTTCTTTGGTCATTCATGCTCAGATAAGTAGAACATATTGTTGGATTTCTTCCATTTGTGGTGCATGTTTACTCCCTTTCTCAATCTATGAAAAATTGGGGATATCATGAAGGATTTTTTTCCATTTATTATAAACCTGATATAGGGAAACCATTGTGACCTGAAATCCTTCAATCAATAATTCAAAAACCTTGGATGATTATTTTCCCAGTAGCACAATCAACGAGATGCACCAATCTCATGATGACTCTGACATTGATAGTGGATTTACTGTTAACCACATCTGTCATTCAAATCTGGTGACATCATTGGCATCCGGTAAAAAAGCTGCTTGCTGTAATCATTGCTTCACACACAAGCAACCATGGGAACAAAGATGGAAAAAAGATGGCTGTAGTGTGGATTTATGGATAATTTCTGTTATGGTATTTCTGAAAGTGTAACACAGTAAGCTCAGCTTTGTTTATATGTTTGGTTATCAGGCAGGCGAAGTGGGCATAGCTGTGCTGGCGGTGTGCTGAAAAGCATGCCATCTTAGACAGTGGCTAAATGCGATAACCGTACAAATGGAGATAACTATACATACTTTTGGATAGTTGGAATTCATTCTGTTGCACTTGTTTGTACTTTCTGAATACTACAGATGTTGTGTAGGTAACAAACATCCATGTTGATGAGAGTTTGTTCACATCTTTAATTTGTCATTTTGGAATGAACTGTTTAAATAAGGCCCAGCATTTCCTTAAGTGGGGAACGTATCCACAAAGTTGAGTTATTTTTTTTTTATTGGAAAAACCCTGTTTTTACTGTACCGTGTCACCGGTTCGCAGTGCTGCCAACACCTCCATAATAAAACGCTTAAAAAATATATAACTATTTTAATTCTCAGAGCAGGCGCTGCAACCTTGTCCGGCTCTTAGGCTTTCTTAATAAGTTGCTATGTCTAGACTCCAACAGATGTTTCTGCTGAGTCTGTTAGATCTCTAAGTAGTTGTTGTGTTAAGTCCTAAAGACAGCTGCCGTGGGTTTCTGTGCCGTGTCTGTCTAGGGAAAAGATCCTTGACCAACCAGGGTAAATAAAGGCACAAAATATTCCAATGATTTGATCCATCACCTCTTCCTTTTTACTCCTCAGATTATAACTTCCTCTAATGCTCTTATAATGACACATTTTCTCTATTTTGACGTCTTTGATGTTCGAGGTCTCGTCTCCGCGGAATGTCTCTTTTCTCTGGAGCTGATTCATTGATGCGGTGAAACCCAAACTCGGGGTTTTGCACATGGGAGCTGCATCAATAGATGTCATTGAACAAAGCTGACAGAACATGACCTTTTACCGGAGTTCTGAGGTTACTGTTCTCAAGCGAAAGGAAGTCAAAATAGATGAGTGGATTAAGTGAGAGCCAGTGTCCCTGGAGTCTCATTAGAAAGGGAGAGGACTAAAGAGGGAGAGAGAGAAAAGGACCGATCCCAGCTGGACCCACTTCCCGTCACAACTGACCTCATCACCAGTAAAGGACTTCATGGACGTCCATCTGCTCAGGTATCCAGACTGGACAGCAGACCAAGCATAAGGCAAAAAATCCTTAGTGTTTATTATTAGATGAAAGGAAATCCAATGGCAAGTTTATTCAAGTTTACGTTAGTGTTGATTGAACACTTTATTTTTTTTTAGTTTAGGATGGTGACACTGTCTGTGAGTTAACAATTCTCTGATCAACACATTTTGTGCAAAGTATTCTATCAATGCAAGTAGGCTATTGGGAAAGCAGGGTGCAACTAATACTTATTTTCATTATTACGTAAAGATAAAAAACCAAAGAAAAGCTGCAGATGATTTTTTTGATAAACTGAATTGAATCAATTGAAGGGTGACCCTCATTTACAATGATGTCGAGTCATGTATTGGGAAGTCAAATCAATCAGTCGAGTCAAATCATTGGCATTTTGGGCTTCAAGGCAGCTGTTCTTAATATAATTTACCAAATTAGATTTGGTAAATCAATTGTTCCTTAACATCTAGAGAGCATCTCTACTTTGCAGTGGCTTTTCTTTCTATACATTATAAGGACAGCTCTTTCTGTTTACAGAGTACATAATGAATATGAAGTTCTACTTGGTCCACCTTCAGCGTGCAGCAGGGTCCAGTGTGAGATGGCAGACATGTGTGGCCCAGATCGTGATGATGTGATGGATGATGTGAGTAATTCTCATTAACTGGGAAATGGCACATTAACATTTATGACTTTTGAAAGAGGCATGATTACCTGCGTTTGCATTAGTTGAACAGCCCTGTGTGCAGGCACTTTAATTCCCACATTACGCTATCCTCATCCTATATATATATATGCCTTGTGAAAGGGAACACACGACTGCTTTATTTTCCTGCTGGCTGGGCACTTTAAGTAACTGCTGTAAATTCTTAGTCCAACTCCTCTTCTCGCTGCAAATTCCTCCATTTAGAAGTGTGTTTTTTTCTCCTGCTCCGGCAACAGAGTAAGTTCTGAGCCACCGTGTACTTTCCCTCTTTCTCCAGTGAGTATACCGTTCCTGCTGCACTCTGGGGCCCACAAGTGTCCCAATCTCTTCCTCTGGCCTCGGTTCCTAACCTAGATCAAATGTTTGGCTTTAAAAAGCTAAAGTTTGATGTGGATGAGCAACTGCCTATGAAACACTTTAATCCGCAATGCTGTAATGTATTTAATTTCACACCCTCTGATGGTGTTGCCCCTTCTTAGGATTACCCAAGGGAAGCAGGGGGTGGGGGCACGAGGGCATGGCTGAAGAAGAAGGGGGGGCAGTCACTGAAGCCCTTCGTAGGGGAGAACAAGACTTACGAGAGAGAGAGAGAGAGAGAGAGAGAGGGAGAAAGAGAGAGAGAGAGAGAGGCAATCAAGGTAGGACGTCATGGTAAACAATGGGAAAAAAAGATGTAAGGGAGAATATAAAGACAAAAATATGAATTATATGATACAGTATGTAGGCAGAGAAAAGGGAGAGAGTCAGAAGGAGAATAATGATAAGTGAGGGGGTGAAAAAAGCATTTCTAAAACCGGGAAGAAATCTCGCCATGGAGTTGGCTTCACAGAGAATAAAAAGAAGAATGCCACTTAACAATTTGGATGCTTGTATTCAAATAGGAGGTCGAAGCTTTGGAGCCCAAAGAATGCAGCTATATCTGCATTGTCACACCCCCCCCCTGCTTGGATAAGGGGAAAAGACACCCTGGCAAATCCCATTGTAGAGCTTGGGAGCTTCATACAAGTTAAGGAGCGATGGATATAGTCTTGGCCCCCTTATGAGATGAGGATCTATCTGGCCTGGCTTTCGGAAGCCCTAGACGCATACGCAGGGATATTGGAGGCAATAATTCCCCGGGACGGGAGCACACACAGGCTCCTTTATATCGCCCCCTAATATCCAATTTACGGGCTCAGGCCCTCCGCCAGAGCAGCCCTCGAGAACTTAGAATGCACAAACGCCAGCGTGAGATGGAATTAGGGCCAAGTTCTCTTTTCTTCTGTTTGCCAAAAGTTTGAGGCTTACAGAAATATGAAACTGTTTTTCTCTCCCCCCCTCCTTCTTCTCTTCCCTCCGTCCTTCCACTCTCCTCTCCTCCTCCCCCTCTGTCCGTTAACCCAATTCATCCATTAAATAGACAAGGAACTAAAAGCAATAAATAATTAGGGCCTGGAATGGAAAATGACTCGACTTTGTGAGGTTTTTGGTTAATACAGCTTGTTATGTTTTATTTATTCAGTCCTCACCATAGACAACCTGCTCTTTATAATGAAGCTTCTATTGTTTTTTTTTTGTTTTTTTTAAGTAAATGTGTTTTAATGTACAGTATATTTGGATGTGATATGATGTGTAATGTTTTGCCCTTTTTATTAGCAGATTTTTTACCCACATCAGCCAAGACAAATTTCTCCCTTTTGTAATGCTTAGAGTATTTTCTATTCTATTATATACATGGTGAGCTTTTCTAACAGAGTGCGTGGTGTACTGTTGTAAAGTGTATTATTGCCTTGCCCAAAGACTGTAAATAAGGGAGGGTTTGATTATTTAGGAAAGGAAAGTACAGAGGGGTAAGGGTAGTCTATCATGCTTAGATGAGTGCGGATTTATTTAGGTTCTGGGTGAAAAAGTAAAAGTTAGAAAGTGTATACATGCTCAAGAGGCGTGATATTCCCCCTCTGCTGATCCCCTTATCCTCTCCTTAGCCTCCCTAAGCGGTATGGGGTGTACACACACACACACACACACACACACACACACACACACACACACACACACACACACACACACACACACACACACACACACACACTCACTGACATTTCCTCCACTGTTGCTGGATGAATCTCCCATGAACCTTGCCAGCCTCCCATGCCTGTGGATGTATTTACTCATAACAAGGGCTTAGGCCAATAAGAATATATGGTGATTTATACTGTGACCAGCAGCGGATTGTGTTGCCCTGATGCTTTAAGTATTTTACACTTTGCTAAACTCTCTGACACTTCCATGGGTACAATCCCCCAGTTGTACCAGCCCCTTCTCCACCTCCTCACTATACTATGCACAAAGCAACAACCAAACAAAACCTCTAAGCAGGGAGTCAAGAGACAGCTCACGAACATTGCTTTTCAGTCAGATGTACAATGAATAATAATTATTAAACCCCTATATTAAACAACAAAACTACTGTATGACAACACAGAACAGCAGAATGCACCGAAATATTTTCCTCCTACAAAACATTTTTTAATTGGTTGTTTCAGCGAGTGCCCCAATGCAGTATGTTTATGTTCAATTGACGGAGCCCTCTAGTGGATTCACCTATTATGACTCTGGTCTTCTGGGAACGATGGGAACGATACTATACAACAAAAACTAAGTATCAGAATTCAACTAAAGTAGACTTCTGTTCATTCTCTTTTTCTTTCCTTGGTTTCTTTTCACTACGTCGGAAATCGTTCCCAACTCCAACCAAGTGGTTATTCTTCTAACTATGAAGACAAGGGTCCCCAAATCTTAGCTAAGTAGTCATTTTAAACCGTACGACTAACAGAGTCGTCTTTGTGCCTCCACCGAACCAAACAATGTTGTCCCGTGCCAACATGGGCAGCAGAGCAGAAACAAGCTAATGCCTCATATGTGTCGATTACATTTGGATGTTTAATTTAGATGACTTGTCTAATGGTAAATAGAATAATGTAAAAAAGAGTTGAGTTATATGAATGAACCAAAGTACCACATTTATTAATGTTTTACATCTTTTTAAATCTTTGGGCTTTCAACTGTTTGCCTGATATAAACAAGACACTTAAAAACCTCATTTTTGAGCTCTGCTTCATTGTGATTGTGACATTTGAATTATTTCATGACATTTTGATGACCAAACAATCAAAAGCTCAACAAATGAATCAGTGTTTAGAGAATCAGTGATTAGTTGCCAAATATGAATATATTGCCTTATCGTCTTTTCTGCTAAGCTACTATAAAGTTTGAGTTCTCTACTATACAACAATAATGAAACTCAGTGGAATTAGACACGGGAGGCCTTTTAAAAAATATAACCTGAAATGAATCATCTCATATCTCGTCCTAAGACGTGGCTGATCACACATTGTTCATAGCCTTTGGTAAGCTGTTTCCAAAGGGCTAATAAATAACTTTGTAACACACTCTTAATATTTGATCCCTGACTTGAAAACCAAGAAGTAGCTTTTAGACAACTGGCCATGCTAAGGCTATTCATCTTCATCGAAAATCTGCCGCTGTCTTAATTTACCAGGTCATTCTGACCAAATGGCATCGCATTTAAGAAACTGATGCTGATATCATCCATCTACCTTCCCCGAAAGGTCAAGCAGAGTGTGCTCGAGTCATAAAATTCCCCCCATCTTATTATTTGAGCATTTCTCCGGCCGGGTGGCAGGGGTGCATTGCAGTGGGAATGCAATGATATATCGCAGCTGGTCAATAGTCGATCTATAATGACTGTGTTGTTGGGCTTTCACTTTGGAATAATTTATATCCTCCCTGATCAATAACTAATCTTGGGCATAGTCAGCGCTGAAATAAAGAGGAGAATGATGATGGCAGGGGGAGAGGCTCTGCTGGAATGTGTGTGAAACCGATGCCCCCCACCTCCTATAACACACACACACACACACACACACACACACACACACACACACACACACACGCAATAGCACATACACAGGTCTTTGCTTCACCTAGGCATCAAATAGATCATTCCAATTCCTAAAAAGTTTGTATCGAAAGTGTACTTTTTCAATATAAATGATTTTCTGTAATACTATAATTGTTCGAATTGAATTAGTTGATAAAAGGAGCTTCTCATTATTTTTGTGTGCTATTCTATGCATGTCGGCACTTTTCCTTGTTTGCACACTTGCAAGTGCATGGATGTGTTAATCTCAGAGTTTTTTGTTGTGTTTACTAGTCTTTTACATTTTACACCTGTTTGTGTGATCGTTTTTATGTGTGTGTGTGTGTGTGTGTGTGTGTGTGTGTGTGTGTGTGTGTGTTGGCCTGTGGAGCTGAGGGGGCTGAACCCTCTGCCCTCAGATTAGCCCCTGCTTGATAGGATTAGGCTCTAATGACTGGGACTTGGAAGACAAAGGGAGTTTCTGCAAAGAGGCTTAGATATGGAAGAATTAACAGCAACCTTCCATTGCTCTTTCTTTCTCCCTTTCTTGCTTTTCCCTTGCCTTGTTCACCCCTTCTTTCCCTCTCCTCCTGTCTTTATGACCTTTCCTCTCATTGTCTCTTGCATGCACATTGTCTCTGGGTCTCTTTTAACAATCAACTGCTTTCTGTTTCCCTCTGACATGTTTGTGTACTCATGCACCTGTCAATGTGTTAAAGAAATACAGGGAGTATATTAGTATGTAGTTCCCAGTAACTTTCCCAAAAAGGGAGTAAAGGTAAAAGGCACAAAGCTAAAGTTAAAAAATCACTTGTCAGATTTCTGAGATGTTTTGGGCATGCCAGCAGTCAGAGTCTTATTGGCATTTCTTTCAATGTGCACATTAGTTTTGGTGTTCCAAATTTGAGGCTGCATCTTAATTCTTTTTTTTTCGCTCTATGAATGTCATATGAATGTCCAAGTTTAGTACACGACAGAGCAGGCTTTGTCCTTTTTATTGCATTTGTTTCAACAGCTGCTTCTATATTTGTCTCCCTTAAAATTCTTCTGTACCTGACCAACGGGCCAATTTGGGCTCAGAAAACTGTAGCGTTTCGAATACATTAAAGAAAAGAAATTGAATGAGAGCAGATGCGTTTTGCGAGTCCTGGAAGATACATTTCCTCACATTCACACCGGAACATCTATCCAGATTTAGGTTCTCACTGGGAAATGCTTACGTCTTGAAGCTCTTTCGATACGATCCGTCAAATCACCTTTTGATACCGAACAGTGCTGCAGTGCCAATAGGTCCGGGGTAGCCGGCCTTATTAGCTTCTATGCTAAATGGTCTGATGCCCATAGGCCCCGCTCAGGTTCTAATTGCCCTGGTCTCAGATGTTCTCGGAGAGCGAGCAGCAGCCGAGACGCAAAACACAACAACGGCAAAAGAGAGGGATTTAGGAGATTTTCTGCCAGCTTACGTAAGAAGAGAGGAGAGCGGCTCCTATTGGTTCGAGCCGAGCGGCCGCATGTGTGTTTACGTCTGCAGAGATAAAAACCATTGGTGGATGAAACCATTAGAAGCATATTGCTCAATAAGCCTTGGTATTTTAATTTGGAGCAGAGCATGTGTTGTGTTGTGTAGTGTAGTGTTTGGAGAGTCTTGTGTGTTATTCGCTGTGCGGGGCCGTGTTAGCGAATGCCTGTAAAGAGGGAAAAACAGCGAGGGGAGAATGAAAAAGGAGCCCAAAATAAAGGAGGAGTTGAGATTTGTTTGGGAAGTCATGTATGGTGGTGTGAGTCCGAGGGCCGAGTGTTGGTTTACTGAGCCCCAGCTGGGCTCTAATCCGACTGACTCTCATAAACCTGACTAGGCAGAGCAGGCAAAGGCACTGGCATTAGCACCAAGGAAGCACAGTGAGCTTGTCCACTAGCCAATCTCCTGTCAGTCTTAATCCAGTCATTGAGCTGTTTATTTAGTTTAGTTAGTTTCTTGCCAAAGTCATCGCATGGAGGAAATCATCTCGAAAACATAACGGGCCCTGTCTCTAGTATAGGTGTTACAGTCGTATAAACCAAGGATGTAGAGACCTACTATCCTTTAAACACTGGAGGATGTTCCATTTTGCACTTTTAGTTACTCTGTTGTAGATTTTTGCAATCTCATTCAAACCGTCCCAAAATATTCCCTGAAAAGTAATAAAACAAACCCTATAAGTAACTAGTGAGCAGAGTAATTTTGCGTGATGTGTTAATACTTCACTTTGATTCTCAGTACAATAGTTCAAAGCCTGGATGTGGAGGTGGGATCTGTGAACCAGCCTCAGCGCACATGTCGGAGGCCTCCGCCACATGCAGAAATCCTCAAAGCCAAATCAACTGCGTTTACAGTGTAATAACGGTGACATCATGCAGTTTTCCTAACTATCCCCTCAGTTATGTTGAGTCCAATTTGCCCCAAAATGCTTACATGCATGCACATCAGCACACACACACACACACACACACACACACACGCACACGCACACACACACACACACACGCACACACACCCGCGTACACACGCACACACACACACACACACACACACATTTCTCCCCTGCGTTGTACACTCGCAGCCTGTTGGCTTTTATCTTGCGCTGGGCACTAGATGAGGACCATATGCAGCCTCGGTGCAATTATGGTGTGCTGAATTGGTAGAACAACAAGAAGGCGTTTTAACGGAGCAGTAAATCCAGGTAAGGGCCTTTATTAAGCCAGATCAGGTTGCACTGATGTTGTCAGCCGGAGACTGGCTCTCAGACAGGCCGCAATTTTGCTTGTAGGTGTGTGTGTGTGTGTGTGTGTGTGTGTGTGTGTGTGTGTGTGTGTGTGTTGGCATGCAGGCATTCAGTATTTCATGTGCATTTCACGATAAAAGTATAGCCATCGGAAAATCAGAGGGGACATTTACCTGTGTTACTTTGAGGAGATTTTAGGTTCATGGAGACCGACATTGTTACTTTTTCCACTAGAGCCAGTGTCACGCACGCGCACAATTTACCTGTCTGGATGTCTGAGGTAAATTGCATGTGATCCGTAATGGTTTTGGACACATCACCCCACCAGAGTTTTTTTTTGTTGCCGATAGGTGAAAGGTCAATCTCTAAAATGTTTATGCGCAGTGCTGCGATGTTGAGTCCCTCGAGAGACCCAGATTAACCCACACTGCTCCTAAATCAGTTAGGTTTTGTATTTCCATAGGTAGGAACAATACAACGTTTAAGGCACAGGTCACAAGATATTTGCGAATAATTCTAGCATTTACTCAAACTAGATTTGTGTCACAGATAGGCAGTGGTACTACAGTGTAAAAAATACTTTTTTAATTTCATGTTAAAACCTGGCATGCAAGTATTTACTAAACGAAAATGAACATCAAATCATAATTCAAAAACCAGTTGTAAAAGTGCTCATTATATAGAGTGGACCCATTCAGAGTGTGTTTTTATTCATATCAATTATTCTATTGTTTTGTCAGTGTAAGGGGACTTTTAAAGTTCTAACTATTGGGCTATTTCTAGGTACTTTATATGCTGTTGGATAATTAAATATTTTTTTTATTATATGATAATATATGTGTATTTAAAACCTAAAGAACAGTACTTAGAGTTAACTTAATGTAAGGGATTCTAGAAATGGAGTCTAATTGTATTTCTAATGTCTTATCAAACTTGAAATACATATGTGTGACTGAGTAACAAATGCCACAAATAATTTTTCATCAGTGCCCTGTAGCCACAATCTTTTTTCACACTATAACCTTTACATTCTATATCAGTCTATAGGCCCCACGTTGTGACATTATGACACTTTATATGTGAGGACTTGGTGAAAATAACAGGGACTGGGAGGTTAAACCCCTGCTGCAGTGGAAGCTCTGGTGGTTTGGTGGTACGCAGCCGATCCAGGCCCAGTGTAACCACCGCTAACATGTCAATCCAGACTCATTAACTCTGTCACACTTTCTGGACCAAACTCCCAGTTTTTCCCCCATTCGGAAAGCACAAGTGGTTAGCCACAGATGCTCTGTTTCTCTCGTTGAATTATAGCAACATTTACAGTCTGTTTTCCAGTTCAGTTATGTTTATTCAAAAACAACTACTCTCAACTAAATTGATCATATACAGTTTATACATACTGTATGCATTGTGTTTTCAGGGACAAAAAAGACACCTGTTTTTTTCTTATTCTTTGATTTTTGAGTTGACAGCATCTAATAGTTTTTTTTCTAAAGATTAAGAATAAGGTAATGCTGTTGAAACCCAGTACTTATGTAGGCCATCACTTAATTTAACTTGAAACGATGTTGTGGATGTGTACTGAACTACGGTATGAACAAAATCACTCTGCAGGGACAAAAGAAGCCAAGCATTGTTTTTAGAGGGGTGATTTAAACTGCTTGTTATGAGAGAGCTGCAGTGCAGATAACATAAAAGAAATACACTTTGGAGACAATTTTCAACAGTTGTCCCCTCTTAAAATACTAAAAAAAGTTTTACACATAAGATGAGACATTTAATTACTGTATTAGATAAACAACCTACAAAGAAAATAAACCCAATCTTGTAAAATTATTTATATAAAACAGTTAATTGTAAAAATGTCAGGTGCATATCCCCTATAATTCAGAACACCTTAATGACAATATAAAGACTTTTTATTTTCGATGCAAATTATGTTCTATCATTCTAACAGAAATCTTCAAATTTGCAGGTTCTGTCTGAGTTTAGAAATTCAAGGATGAAATGAAAAAGTGAGAGGGAGGAATAATTATCCGCGGCAGGTGTGGTGTAATGTGTGATAAACAGAGGAGGAAAGAAAGAGTGGCATGAACAAAGAGTGTAAAGATAGAAGTGTCAAACATCTGTGAGTGCCAAGTCGTCTGTTGTTGTCTTTTGATGGCTATGACACTTGTGATAATTAACAAAAGCTAAGTGGAATAAAAATTACAACAAATCACGTTACCTTGATTCTTTTGACAGTTTGCATGTGGGTTTAGAGAAAACTTTTAACAGAAAATACTTTTTGTCTCATTGTTTGAAAAGATGATGATTATTTTTTTTCATTTTCTGTTTCACCGGAGCATAATAACTTGCTTTGTTTTTCCCCCAGCAAAACTGCATAGTTAGTGCACAGCAGCAGCAGCAGTCCTCTGTACTTCACCGTACATCTGACATTTGTTGTTATGACAGGAATTTATGCTTTGAAAGCTTTTTTATTGGAATCCTGCAGGGTTGCACAGTATACCAGGGGATCTTAGATGAGATGATGTGACCACTGACCCCTTAATGAACTTCTGTAGAGATAAATTGTTTAGGAGAGAGAATGCTGCAGGTTCATAGCAACCGCTGCAGTCAATCAGTATGTTTGGTAATCTGATTCACTGCTGCCTGGATGGACGGCTGCCCCTACGCTGAACTGCTGGAGTATCTGACCTGATAGGTATATATACAGTTTATATATATTTGATTTATTTTGAAGTCTACTTTGTAACTATCACCACAACTGCCTCTTGTCTTAGGCATATTGTCAAGAAGTCTTATTCCTCCGAGGGGCAGATATGGAAAGGCAAACCGTAACCTTGGACATGTTTAGATGACCTACAGATCATTGTAACTGCTGACCAACACATACTGAGGAACAATACATGCTTTAACATCCTTTCATTGCTTGTGTGCTTGTTTTAGAATATTTATTTTAAGATTCTGCTTTTGGCTTGCAGTACCCAGTAGCAGAAAACATGTCAGACAGGGTGAGCTACGGTAGGCCTACTCCGCAGTCATCTTACTTGATACCCCAACTGTCCACCGAAGCATCTGGATATTTTCAAATGAAAACACAATATTTTGAGCCTGGCATTTACATTTCACACAGTAAGAACAACTGTTTATTAGTTGATATTTCATCTGGTTCATTTCTTATCTGTCACAGTGCTGCATTAGTCTCTCTCTTTTTTTTGCGTTTGGTGTATTTGACATTATGAGAACCATGACGTCAAGCTGCAAAAATGTCAAGGAGGACGAGATAAAGTCTCAAGCTTATTTCCAATGCGGTCCAAAAGATTGTACTGCCTTGAATGACCTGATATCTAATATATGTAACTTGATTTTTTCACTTTAATTTTGGATATTGTTAATGTTACTTAAGTTTATATTTTGTCTTTCTTCCATGTTTATGTAGAATCTACTGTGTTAATTATTACATGTACTATCATAGGTGAAAAGCCTACTCTGCAATATTTTACAAAAAGGTGTGATCTGTAAATTGGAAAAGAAGAATTAACAAAGCCGGTCAAAGTGTAACTGAACATCTGCACTTTATAAGAAAGATAGGAAATTGATTAATTAGATCTCAACTGAATTGTTTTTCATCACCTCTGTTGACTATAGGGGTACTTGCACAGTGGTTGTGCGGCATGCAACTGTGTGTGTTTGTATTATGACTGTATTTTCATGGTGACCATTGGTTTACTGGAGGCTGGGAGATACTGATCACCCACAAGCCAAATACTGGTTGTGGTTTTAAGGCATTTATACTCTACCAGCCACTTGGGCAAGAGACTCGCCAACCATCTGGAGAAATGCTTTTACTCTGAAAATCAAAAAAGAGTTGATGTGGCACTGTTAGGCTGTAAGGCTTAAAGGAATAATTCACCCGTACGGAACCAGCGTTCTATCATTATAAAATAACTATTATAATATAATGAATTAGGTTTTTCTTCCCTCAGTCTTCCCTTGGCCCAGCTGTACTGTTTATCCTAGCCCTTACTGTGATGTCACAGTAAGGAAACTGTAGGGTTAGACAGTGAGACCATAAAACACTCTTTCTGCCTTTTCTCAGGCTAAGATGATCTGATTTCATTTTTTTTGCACATTTATACTAAACAGGATCTCCAAGTTCAATACACCTTCATATTCCAACCGGTGAAGTAGGCCTTTAAGGAAAAACAGGAGCATTGTTTACACACCTCTAATTTAAATATAAGTAACGTGAACACTTTTTTTTCATTCTTTGTAACATAGCAACATACTGTAACAGCTGTGTGATTGAATTATTGTTCTATGGACTTCTTTAGTCAACATGTCCCACAACAGACTGAATAGTGCATTTGAAATCAAAACCATTTTTATTGTGAAAAGCTGATGCTGGCTGTTTGCTGGTTTATTACTACCACTAGGCTATGCTGTGCTCCCAGGCCACCCTCTCTACCACTCTGGCCTAAAACTCACACCCATCCAGGAAAAGATGAGTCTTCACACCTTCCTTCCTATCTATCGCTCTGTTTCTTCCCCCTCTCTCTCGGTTTTGGGCTCAGACACCCTGCTTTTTCCACTTGTTCTCTCCCTCGATCTCTCTGCTTTACCCCTCTCCTTTTTTTCTCACTTTTCCTCCCTCCATTCTCTCTCTTTCTCTTTCTCTCTCTTTATCTCTCCCTCTCTAAGGTGCTGATCAATTCACAGTCTCCCTGGTAGGTGTTAGAAATCCCCCCCCCCCCAATCCACCCACTGCCACCCTTACTCCTCCACCCTGAACGGTTCGACCGGCCCACACATGACACCCGTTACCCCTTCCCTATTCCAAATCCTTCACCACTGGATTTTTTTCTTCACTGGACAGAGGAGTTCATGATGATGATGATGATGATAATACTCCTTGGCTTCTGTTTCTTCTTTTCCTCCTTCTGTCCTCCTCTTTTCCCTCTCTCTCTTCCTGTCCAAGCAAAAGTGTTTGCAACACCATTAGCACACCTGAAATAATAGCGCCTGTGACAAATGCTGCTGGAAGGGGAGGGTGAAAGACATAGAGAGAGAAGGAGAGAAAGAGGGAGGTGTGTGTGATGGGGTGATGAGCCCTCTATCTATCTGTGGGGTTAATTCAGACTCAGCAGCCTTTCAGGGTAAAAATGGAGCTGCTAACCCGGTGGCCAGTGGCACAATGTGAAAATTGACTTGCTTGCAGCATTCAGCACAGCTTTAATTACAGACCACTGGTGTGTGTGTGTGTGTGTGTGTGTGTGTGTGTGTGTGTGTGTGTGTGTGTGTGTGTGTATGTGTGTGCTTGAACATACACATTTATAGTTCCATATGTGTGCATGTCATTTCACACAGTTCTCACCATATAGGAAAAAGCAGCTGTTCATCACATATGTATCTTTAGGTGTGATGCAGCAGTGACGTCGGTGTGACTGTCACATCCATGCTGATCTTGTATCTCATCGGCTTCAGTCGTTTGCAGTTCTTTATCATGACCACATGTTCACCAGCATAATGTAACACCTCCCGTATGCACCGCTCAGGGATGAAGCAGCAGCAGCAATTGTTTTGTTGGCTGTAACAGAGCGAAATAATGCTTTTAAATGACTTATGTTTTAAACATGTAAATAAATACTTATGTTATTTTTTTTTTACACAAAGTAACATCTAGGAAAGGATGTGTGCACCAACCTTAATTGTAGGTTTGAGCCCTTAATGCTCCTTAAACTCAAGAGTAATTTTTTTTATTCTCATGAATGGAGCTAAAGATCATAGCTAAAATGTAACTCATGTCACTTACACAATAAATGCATCAGTAGAATTGAGCCCATCTCTTTATGGTTAATATGCTGTACTATGAACAGTTTCAAATGTGGCTTCATATACAATAAAAGCATAAATAGGCACACTGGGCAATTGCAATAAAAACCCCAAAGATATAAGCACACTCATTTTATTAGAATGTTAAATCATTAACTTGAACACTTAGAAGAATCATAGGTATAACATAACACACATTTTTAGTTTAAAAAAGGTCTGCATTTGCTGCGGCATTAGAAGATTTAAAAACATATTTTTAACACTTTATATTGCAGGGGTTCCATTTGCATTGTATCGTACTTGTGTGAGCAGGACTCTTCTCTCTGCACTTCTGCATGCCATGTAATTTTCAACAGCTCCGGTAGAAGGCGCAAATGATTAAGCATTAGTGTGTGTGAGAGAGGCGAGAGCAGCTCAGATTAACATTTGGGCCGAACTGCTGGATCAAACTGAAGTGAATGCTCCCAGAGGAAAGAGCTACCCAATTGATAGCAAGTGTAACTGATTTTATGGTTTAAAGTTAATACTTTTTATTACTTTACAGCATTATGCACAAGCCATAGTATTTACAATTGCCACGTAATTATACTATAGGCTAACAGATAATAGTGCTATTATTTAAAAATACAATTACAAAAAAAAATCACACAATCATCCTGTTTCAGTATCTCGAGACAAATTGTGTATTAAATTATTCCCAACCTATTCTACACTTTTATAAATGAGTAAGAATGCTTAACCGATGATGTGGAATGGGTGCATATAAAATGTGCCTTATACTCACACGACACTGGATGCTACCTCGCGTTATATATGGCTCATTACACTAACTTTTAAAGTAAATCTGCGAGGGAATCTTGTGCAAAGACTAGAGCCCCTTTTATTTTTTCTTCTTCTGACTAAATAATTATAGACTGCAGCTCACATCGCCTAAATGCACCCTAATGAATCCGCCTGGATATTCTGACAGGCGATAATATACTAGTAGTTTCATATAATTGGATAAGCTGTGAAAACTTTGCAGCAGGTCTATCTGTCTGTCCGCCTGTGTAGCGTGCTGCAGCATTGACACAAAGCAGAGGAGAGAGAAAGAGAGAGACTCTCGGTGGCCTTATGCGGATCCCAACACGTTTTGGGCGCAGAGCTGCGGGGCTGCAAAAAAGTTTGACCCCAGTTTGACTCCTCAGGCTGCTGCTTGTTCCTTCAACCAGCCACTGAAGAGCTCAGATAGCCTAATGGCTCGGACAGCGTCTCACTAACCTGGAGTCGTTGTTTTTGTTTTTTAAATTATTTTACTAATCTGCTCGTATTTGAATTAATATTTAAATATGCGTTAATTATTACTATATCTGAGCTAACGTTATACATAGTACGCTACTTGAAATAGTAATAGGTTAGTGAGGAATGCACAACTTTAAGACATTGAATTTCCGCAGATTGCGTCTGTTTTACAAACTATAACATAAAAGGCTGCAACTTTTCTTTTGTCTCCAAACAACACAAGTCACACGGCGCAAAGGGCTCTCTAATAACACTGCCATTTGTGTCGGCCAGTCAAACATGCTGTCAATTTACATTCAGCCGTTTGAAAGTAATACCTGCTGATTTTATTGAAACGACTCAAAGCATTACCGTCATTGCAAAGCGGATTAAACAGAAATGACGGTATTTGACCCCCCTGCTCTCTTTTCAGGATGCTCAAATGCGCTGACCCTCACGAAAGAGAGCAACTCCGGGAGAGAAAGTGCAGCTCCAGTTTGCTTTTATGGACGCTAATTGAAGTAGCTTAATTGCTTTATAATGCCATTGTGGTTATTTTACAGTGGTCAGGCGCTGATGTGGTCCCCTTTCATGTTAATTTAGTTTAGCTTTTTCCCTCAATGACCCTCTAAAATGTAGTGTGCCTTGTGGTGTTGTGAGCTATATAATCCTGTTTGCGTTTTCACTAAATCCACATATTTAGCTGAAAGTGGATTTTAAGAAAGCAGCTTATCCTTAAAATAAAAATAATTTTACTTCGAGTAGCCTAAATATATCAGTCATGATAGTAAAATGTTTTCAACATTTAATATGCTGTCAGAAAAATGGAGAAAGAGGACTTGTACTTACCAATAAATAATGAACCGACGAGCACAAGTCAACCCAGTTCATCATACGGTATCGTTGTGCGTAAAAGTCCGTGCGTCCTGCGCGGCTTCGTGGCTTTTCTGCTGTCCGCGCCCCGGAGCCTCGCCGGTCGGGCTGCCTGCAGGAGCCTTTGATAGTCATATCATAACATGCCTTTAAATTTGTCCCATCGGATCCCAGCGCGCGGGGTTTTTACCACAGGTATCAGCGCCGAATGTGTGAAGCCACATTATCATGTTATGACACCGTTTCTGGCACCGGGGGGCAGATGATCGATGACTGGACGCGCAGTACGAGGAAAAAAAGAAAAAAACTTCAAGCAGGCTGTCACCGACTAGCAACACCTTATGAGCATAATCAGGAGATAATGGGGCTCTGTTCCACACTCTCTGTTCACGTGTGATGGGAAATGCAAAGTTTGGAAAAACCTCTAAACCTCTATCACATACAAATCTTTGGGGATTTAAATCATTCACGTCTGCACTTAAAACTAATCCTTTCCATTTAACTTATCACGTTTTAATATTACCTCATACGTCATGGAATATATCATAAATATTCTGTGCAGATTTTTGACGGTAGTTAAACTGCTTAATTAAAAAAGCCTTAAAATACTTAATTAAATAAGATTTGTTCCCCTTTATAGCCCAGAGTGGAATCAAATGTGACGACGTGACGTAGTAAATTCAAACTATTTTGTTAATTTCCATCATCGCATAACTCAACGATATCATTATATCTATTTAAATTACTCCTGAACTTTCTTTTCCATAAATTAAAGCTCATCAATATTTGAACGTATACTTTTACAATCTCTGCACAGTGAGACTCAAGTGACCGGTTCATTAGAAAGAGACAAAAGTTGAATTGATCACTTCTCCGAGAGAAGAAAGTTGGATATATCTTCATCTGAGGGAAGGTCTATTTGGCTGGAAGAAGTGTGAGTGCATTTAGTAGCAAGTAATTAAGTCAGATATGGGAGGATTGGCGTTTTTGTGTGTGTGTGTGTGTGTGTGTGTGTGTGTGTGTGTGTGTGTGTGTGTGTGTGTGTGTGTGTGTGTGTGTGTGTGTGTGTGTGTGTGTGAGAGAGAGAGAGAGAGAGAGATAGAGAGAGATGGATATGTCTTGGTCAAATATTCTGTGTTTTGGTGGAGTTACAGCGTGTGGAAGCTGACAGAAATCACAGAGTGTGTGTTGTCTATTCGCAGGCGATGTTTTGTTTTGCGCCTCCTCGCAAATGTGGCCCAAAACCGATCAATCAGACCCAGATCGATCATGTAGGGAGCCAATAGGGGGCTCCCATCCGTGAGCCTCTCTGCCATTGGACAGCCCGTGCAGACTGGAGCGACCCATTCAGCGCTGCTGTGGGGGAGAGGGACGGACGACATGTGAACTGTTATTAGATATAAAAAGATCACTCGAAAAGCTACTGTAACGTTTTAAAGACTCATTTCAGGGTTCACCATGTAGAAAAACCACCCAGCTTGAAGACGTGATCTAATTAGGCTACTTGTGCACTGACATTAATACTTTTTTATTGATTCCTATCAATGTAAAAGTGCCCCAAATAGCTCAAAGTAAGTTTTATGTGTGGTTCTGTTTAAATCTAAAGTTGACACTTTTCTAAGGCCGTACATCAATAGAATCGCCTTTGGCATTGATAATGAGCCACCTGCAGAACGGGGTGTTTGGCTATAATCTACACTGTGGATATCCTGCAGACCTAATGTTGACAGCCTATACCAGAAGCACAAACTGACTAAAATACTATTATTATATTAATTCGTTTTGGAGCTACTGCCTTCTTTATTTATTTACTATTATTTAAATAATGATTATGAAGGTATATCGAGTCCAAACTTAATATACGATTCAGACCATATATGCTCTTGATAACATACCTGCCAATATCTTACATCAGAGCTGAAAGATGGTTCAATAAGCCGTTAATAAAGTGTTTACAAGCAGATAAGTAGGCGCTGGACTCGTCAACCCCGAACTACGGACGGTTTGATTTTGACAAACGGCCCCAGACTCGACTATAAAGTCACTTTGTGAGAATGAGACACGGCGCTGGAGCCGTAGTTGGATATTCTGCGTATATCCATGTGTTGTTCCAGCTCGCGGTGGTGCGGCTTTGCTGGGCTCGCACAGGGTCCTCCCACCCCCCCTCCTCTCCGCAAGACTTGCTGCAGCCCGGTGCGTTGTGTAAGA
This sequence comes from Ammodytes marinus, assembly GCF_949987685.1. Classification (NCBI taxonomy): domain Eukaryota; kingdom Metazoa; phylum Chordata; class Actinopteri; order Uranoscopiformes; family Ammodytidae; genus Ammodytes; species Ammodytes marinus. Next base: position 13,801,436 of record NC_137215.1, on the reverse strand, counting down.
CGCGACCTGTTATGGCCACCACTACTTCCGGGTTTGAGCAGTCTGGTCCAGATCCTCCGCTCCTCCTCAGCTCAACACACACATCCATTGTACACAAACCGGGCAGGCGGCTCATGCATACACGCGCACTCACACACATGCAGACTCATACACACACGCACGCACACACGCTCAGCATCGATCGTGGCTCCTTTAAGAAAAGCCTAAGCCAGAATTATCACCCCACCTCCTCTTGATCTCCTCTAGACGCTTTTGCATAAGAAAATCAAGCCGGGAGCCGAGAGTGATCAAAGAAAGGGAGAGGAGAGCTGCTTCATTTTTTTAACTGTGATTGTGACCATTAACATTTAGGTGGTGCCGATCCCGTGGAGACGCGCGTCGGAACATCATTCATCCGGTACTTTTGACAAGCCCTCGCGCTTTGACTGACAGGCGGAGTGGCGAAAAGCCATGAGAGTCGCCAGTTTTGTTTGAGGGGCTATTTTATTTTCATCCTGGTTTTGGAAAAGGAGCCTGGCGCCGCTGCCCCGAGGATAGCCGAGGACCTATTCGCCGCGCCTGGGCTAAACTTGCGCATAAAGCGGGGGCTGGCTTCACCGTGCCGTGGAAAAGAGAAGGCATACGGGATTTTTGGCTGAAACATCTTCCCATTTATTTGGATATTCTTTCTTGGTTTCGTCTCCACCCTGGCCTCTGAGGGGATTTATCTAAACTGAAAGGACGACCAGGGAGTCAGGAGGGTTATGGCGCAACGGGTACGTAGGGCAATCCCCCCGAAAAAAAAGTTTCTCTAAGTTTGCTGTGCTTGAACGCAATCCTGCACTGTAACGTGGCTTAATGACACACACATACCCGCGCGGACTCACACTCGCGGCGAAACTTTCTTTCGTCTTCCCCGCACATGGAGACACAAATTCATTTTTCGCCGTCTTTTGGCACCGTATTACGCGCGGCAGCACTCGTTTGCTCCACAAACCGGCCCACTGAGGGACATTGGAAGCGTGATGATATCTCACATCGGCTATGTTTTTTAGATTAGTTATGACAGGCCAGTTACTGGAAGCGAAATGGGGGAGGGCATAGAGGCAAAACAAATCCTTATATTTCTCTTCAGAATGCTCCGTCAAGAGTGCAGCATAGGAATACAAAAAAACAAAAAAGAAATCCTTATTTCACCCTCAGTTCTGCTGCATGCCTCGGCTTTACCCCGACAACCAAAATGTACTAAACCGTGCAATAGTAGCACAATGCAAGTGAGGCAGCTTTTTAGTAATGAGGTGATGACACACGCTTTGATTCATACACTCCAAGACTGCTTCAGAACAGCGGCTGGGATCTTCACGCGGATAGTAAACAGTGTAAAAGCAGAGATGTTAGGAACACACTGGACACGTTTAGCGGCTTAGTTTGGCACTGAAGCTGCACCACGCTGGGGTTTGCACCTCGTTGCCTTTAGGGTCGAAATGGTCAGCTTGAAGTGATAATGCTTTTTACTCTAAACTTGTTTGTCACTTGTAGTGAGCAATATCAATAATTCAAGCCACTTTCGAATCTACTAAAGAAACAACCCTCGAATAAAGATTTAATTTTATGCTGTTGAATTGAACCGGTTCAACATTAGAGAGTTTTAACACACCAGCAGAGTGTTGAATGACTACTTAACAACAGTGTAAAAAAGACACTACATTGAACTCGAAAGTCATACGAGGAAAAGTTTGAATAACCAGCTTCGGTTTAACGTGGTCTGAAAAACACTACACGCGTTTATTTAGTTGTATTGCCTGCACTAATCACAATGTGCTTGATGGGCAAAAGTATTTGCCTTTTAAATAAGGAAACACTACTCTACAACCAACAAGTTTAAGGCATTTGTTGTTGTACACATTTAAAGCAGACTGGTGATGCAAAAACACACAAAAAATGAGTGTCTGCTTATTGAAAATAATAATAACTGAGCCACGTTGCTTTACACCAAGTATTGTGGAGCACATTGAATTATTCATGTTTATTTGATGTATGTCTGAGCTAAAAATGTCAATGGGAATAAGTTGAGGACGGAACTATAGTTTTCCCTTCAGAATAAATTCTTTAGTTGTTCTATTGTAAGCAATATCCTGCTTAACAAGTCACTTCTGTCCCAAAATGTGTTTTCTTCAAAACGAGAAAAAATCATTCACTCATGTTCTGCATGCATTTACCTGTGCCGATATGATAGAACAAAGCATAAAAGGGAAGCTAAATGCACCACTATCAGGAAAACACTTTGAATTAAGAAACATTTTGAAACATGTAGACTTGTTTTGAAAAGAATAATCAAACTGTTTCGCCTTGTTGGCATATTTCTACGTTAGATTATTTTTATATAAGAAAAACAAGCCTTCACGTCTTCTTTAAATAACTTTTTAATATATTCCTGACTTGTTGTTTAAGGGCAAAGTTACAACCAAAGTTTAGACATTCTTGTCCATGTATATTCACTGTGGACTTGGCGTGTTTGTTGTGTGTGCAGTACGAAGACTTGCCCCACTACGGGATGGACGGGGTGGGCATCCCGACCACCATGTACGGAGACCCGCACGGCGCCCGGTCCATGCAGGCGGTGCACCTCAACCATGGGCCCCAGCTGCACTCGCACCAGTACCCGCACACCGCCCACACCAACACCATGCCCCCGAGTATGGGCTCCTCTGTTAACGACGCTCTCAAGAGAGATAAAGACGCTATATACGGGTAGGTGCAAGCCCCCGGTCCGCAGGGAGAACCATTCCCGGCCTGGAGGGAACAGTCGGGGCGGGTTAGTGGGTGCAAGGTCAGTCCCATAGCAGGGGAAAAAAAACGATTCAATGGCAGGGACGGCCGTGCTTCTCGGTGAAGTGTTTCAGCTAAACTGCTGCAGAGACGCTGGGAAAGAGAGTGGCTGCAACCTTTTTGAAATTTGTTTTGGCACAGTTCGAAGTTTTATCCTCTTTAAATTGCGTTTTTGATTAGTAAACAAGTTTATAATTACAGATAAATATATGATTTACTTATGGAGGGTATCTCACGATTGTCCTTCCGTTTAGCATTTCACTGAAAAATGTAATTTGACTGTTAAAAATAATTATGAGACAAAGTCCACTTTAATTAGAACGTTTACTATCTTCTTTTTTGAATTTAACTTGCTAATTTTCTTTTAAGGTTTCAGCGTTTATTATGGGCAAAATAATTAGCCTACTACCTCCTCTCTTTAAACCATTTTAATTAATTGTGTGTAACGTGTCAAGCTTCAGCAAATTAAAAATGTATCATGTTTAAAGGATATCCCACACATGCATGTCTTTTATTAATTTACGGTAGGTAATTAAAAATTCTAAGCATCGTGTTTTCACAGTTGCATCACCTTACACCATACGGACAGAAACTTTGAACGCATTATAGCCTCCAAATATTTACTCTGAATACCTGAACAATAACTAATCAACAAATGTGCGCACATTTAGCCGCCTGCAGCTTGAGGGTTTTCGCCAAAAGCCCACACGCCAGGGATCCAAACGGAGACCTGTGCAAGAAATTGTTTGACTGACTCTAAAGCTTTTATGCTATTAGGCGCGCCTAGATTTAATCACAGAAGTCTGTCTGCTGTTTGCAGCCTTTCTCCGAGCCTCTGCATAATATAATAGCATGGGCTGCGGCAGCAGTCCCCATGGGCGAGTTGTTGAAGAGTAGCATAGCTGGCTAAACCTAGCCTGGAGTAGTCTTGACCCCGGCGCTGTTCTCTCTGGTGACATTGGCTATTGTGTGTGTTCCCAGGCACCCCCTGTTCCCCTTGCTTGCACTGATTTTTGAGAAATGTGAATTAGCAACGTGCACCCCCAGAGAGCCCGGGGTGGCAGGAGGAGACGTCTGTTCATCGGAATCTTTCAATGAAGACATAGCAGTGTTTGCAAAACAGGTCAGGAAAGTTTGACTTTAAAAAAGAAATGTATCTGCATGCTCGGGCTGGTTGAGCTCTTACCTGCACGATTTAATTGTGGAGCTCTGACTTTTAAGCATGCATTTAAATTTTGCAGCGAAATAAAATAAAATGTCATTGACTAATAAAAAGTGATTTGAAATTGTTTTAATTTTAGATTTGAGATAGTGTGTTTGCTGTGCGCTAAGTAGTTATTAATACACCTTAAGCAACTACTTGCATGTCACATTTAATTTAACATTATAAACTATGTATAACTTTATAAATATTTTATATATTAATATATTTTATGAAAATGTTTTTGCTTTTAGATTCGGGCAGAAAAGCCTTTATTTTCATCGAATCCAGAATTGGATAATCTGGTAAGATACATGATATTCTTTATATGAAACATTACATTACATTATCTTCTTTTTTAAACAGTATTTCACCTGCTGTTGCATGTTTATTGGCCGTTTGTACTGACGTGTCAGAGAGCCATGTGGTGCTGGAAAGCAGGATTGGAGGTGATGCTCCTCTTTTTGGGTCTGTTTGATATCATAATGGCCCCCGGTTGTATCTGTAGATGAAGGGCCGCTGTAAGGCAGCTGTCACAATCCTTTGAACTCTGCCTGGAAAGTTATTCTATTCATGCTCTTCACTTTGTGCAGTTTGGGACTTTGAATGTGATATTAGAGTAACGTTTTCCTCACGACTACAGTTAATAGATATCT
>NC_137215.1:13756771-13791771 GCF_949987685.1 Ammodytes marinus | reverse complement strand
CGCACAAGCATTATTTTTTTGCCATTAAAATAATTTTAAATGTATGTGAAATAGCCTGTATAATCTGAAATAACATCAATACACTTGGGATCCGTTGCTGTTTTTCCTATGTCCCGCACAATCTTTTGCTAAACAAACCCTGCCTGTGTGAGCTTAGTGTTGTGGTCACTGCCTAAGAATTTACTCTTGATTGTGCTATCGCGGTATCTTTTCCCAACAATTGGCACTGTTATGCCATACAAGTGCCGGTTTCCAGGTCAGTGAGACCCAGCAGTGTTGGTTTAGGTAACTCTGGCGGTCAAAGAGTGACCCCTGCTCCCCCCTTCTAACTCAATGGAAACCCTGACCGCCGGGGTCAGCCACTATTTTCCCTAATCAGTACACCGCTATTGCTAATCTATTCGCTTCTCGTTGAAGTATGGATCCAGTTACAACCAACTTAACAGGCGCTCACGCTTGCTCTCTCTCTCTCTCTCCCTCTCTTTTTTCATTCACCCTCTCTCCTACAGTGGCACACCGCTGATCTTAACACAAACTTTTCAATCATTGTGGTGATTGTCGGTAATGGCAGCTTTTGTAGTTGAATAGGGGAGAGGTTTGACCCCCACTCGCCTCCTCCCTCCTCTGCACCCCCTGCCTCCCTCCCCTCCCCTGAACTCCCCCTTTTTCCATTGGGGAGTGAATGCAGGGCGGCTGTTAAGGATTCAACAAGTGATACAAAGAGGCCACCACGTGACTTGTGTGTTTCTTAGCCTCTTCATTATTGTGGTGGAATAGCAAGTAGGGGTGATTCTGATAAAGCAAATCAAGGCCAGAGTGACTTCAAAGAACAGGACCCGTCAGGAGCGTCTTATATACATTCATACATCCACAGTGTATTTATGTTGTTTTAGTTTTTTGTGCTAAGTTTTTGATTTTTTTGATTTATTAGTTCTTTTTTAAATCATGCAGTGTTGCTGGAAACTTCTGCTCTGTGGAGCCGTGCTGTGTCACAGATACTCTGTCGTGATAGCCACAAAATCCCAATTGCAAATAAAGTTCTTGGCTTGTGTCTCAAGTTACTTATGATGGGCGGCCATGTCTGTCCCCGAGGCCTGCTGTGGTTTCTTTGGCTAAGTAAACAATAACCTGGCTTAACACATGTGTACTTAGCTAATGGAAAGTTCCTCTCCCCCTTAACCCCCTGCGAGCCTCTGACAATGGCCACCATCACAAACAGCCTGTCTCCAAGGGATCCACTGAGAACATCCCGCGAGTCAAGCTAGGCTAGGCTAATGAAGAAACCACAGCAAAACATGTCATTAAGAAATTACGCCTGCCTGTCCATTCACAACTGCAAAAGAAGAAAAGAAAAGAAAAAAAACAGTGCTTTGTTTGGGGTTAGATAGCGTGGAGAGGAGAGCGCTGGAGTTAATGTTGTTGTTTGGATTTCAGCTCGCAGCGAGTAAACAAGGAGTCTTTAGCAAGGAGAGGCCACAGAGGAGCAAAATCAGTTTGTCAGTTTCTGCGAGTGTCATCTAAATGGACTTTGAAAGCTCTGGTAATTATCTCAAACATGTAATTATCTTTTGGTTGTCTCTATGAGGTTAACCCACAATTTTTTAAAAAGCCGATTGAAGAGTACCTGACGGCTATTCAGTGTAGCATACTTTACTTACTCAAGAGACCAAATCCAGTTTTCTCCCTCACCCCCTTTAGCAATTATAAGGTTATTTCTTCTTTCTTTGTCTATTGTGAAGAGTTAGGGAGGAAGGGGAGTGCGGAACAAAATGGGAGGGGAGGGGGGGTCTTTTTTTCTCTCACTCCCCATTTTCTTTTGCACCACGCATACCATTATCAGCCCCCTCTTTTCATTTTGGAAGCACTAATGTTGCAGCCAAGGGAGGAGAGGGGTGGAGAGAGCAGAGAAAGCAGAGGTAGTTAGGCAAGCACTTGCCTGGCCGGTTATCAGAGAGGCAGATCCTGCTTTATCTAGTCACAGTGGAAAGCAAAGTAAACAAGAGTTTACAATAGCTGGCCTTTTCAGCTCCTTTCACTAACAGCTTCACTACCAGCATTCAGCTGAGTGGGAGAATGTGTCCAGAGTGAATGCAGGCATTCTCGCTGCTGCAACACATGGCATTTCTCGCAGATTTCAAACTTGAGGAAGCAGTGCTGCTGCAAAGGTCAAAAATGGTGTTAAAGAAAACAAGCGCAGAGAACACATGCACCAGAGCATTCTGGGGGATGGAGTAGCCCTGACTGTCATCTTTGATTCAGATGTACCACCACTGGAGAGTGTATGTGTCGGGGGTTATTTGGATATTTATGTCTGTGCCGTTAAGTATGCACATATGATTATTCCCGCACGCTCGCTGGCACAGTGGAAAGTAAATATCCATATCAACACAAAAGATATTTCGGAGTGAGGAAAGAGGGGAGTGTATGTGGGGGGGCAAAGCACAACATCCCTAACCATTTTCTTTATTATTGCAAATGAATTGGCAAGGCAACATTTCTTGCATGAGCGCTTGTATGATATGGGGCCTGGCACAGCGAGAAAGGGAAGCCCCCCCCTCGCATCTTAGACGCGGCACAATGAGAACGCATTGGATTGGAATGCCTCACCGATCATAGCGGAATCAGAATTTCCAGCAAGGAAAATCTTTTCATGGCGAATTAGGGTGGTGGGGGGAAGAGAAATGGTATTGAAAAAAAAAGAAAAAGAAGAAAAAAAAGGTATGCACACAGCTCACAAACAGGGTTCCCTTGGCTTGGCGAGGCAGATTTAAGAACTTTAGCTAAAGCTAGGCAGAGAATGTGGAACATTGAATTTACTAAACAATTAAGCATTGAATTAATCTACATCCTGCACAGGGGAGAGCGAGAGAGAGAGATAGAAAGAGAGAGAGAGAGAGAGAGAGAGAGAGAGAGAGTGAGACCATAGAAGCTCATTAAGGGGACATAGAATAAATCAAGTGTGTAGTTATGTGTGCAGACTGGGACAGCTCTCTCCTGCTCTATGTTTCCTTGAGTTTATGCATCTATTCATCTCGTGAATTTACATATCCCACATTTTGCAGGTGGACCTCAACATTGTGTTCTGTACTCTTGTTGGCACAGGGTGTGTGTGCTTTTTTGTTGCTGTGTGCCTTGTGGTCAAGGCGTGTGCTTTGTCAGCCGGGGACTTTGAGTGTCGGTTCTGTGATGTGTTTGCATAAGGTAGATGAAAAGTGTTTGTGTGCGTGGGCGTGCGATTGTATGTGTATACAAGCTAAGTGGCCAAAAAAGTGTTTTACTGCATCGGTGCAAGCACCCATACTGTGCGACCTGTGTGTACTGTATGTGTGTGTGTGTGTGTGTGTGTGTGTGTGTGTGTGAGGGGGTTTTGTGATCTCAGCCGTGTGTGTATTAATTGCGTGTTAGATCAGTGCCGGGTCTGTTCCGTCCAAGGGCGGCCTGTGATTATAAATAAACTCCCCGTCCCCGCGGAGATGCCACCAGGCCCTGTAGCAGCCCCGCCCCCTTTCCCATGGGGCCTCAGCGACCACCTCCCAGCAGGCAAAGCGCTCTTTTGTTCAATTACAGCTAATGCAGTAGTTTGCCATTTCCCCTTTCCAATTTCTAATTATATTTTCAAGTGGAATTTTTTACAGAATTAGAACAAAAAGGAAATTAAAATAAACAAAACAAATCCTTTCTGCACACTTAGCCTCTTGTTTTTAATTTTTTTATACTTGCTGTTCGACATCCCAAGGCACTGTGCTATTCTTTTTCACAGAGCTCTGAATAAACAAGTTCTGCTCATTTTTTAAAAGCTGCACTTTCGGGGGAGCTGGCAAAAGCCAGTGTTAACTGTTTGCATGCTGAGCATGTGGTCTGGATTACCTCACTTCTGATGTTCTCTGGAGTTACTCTGTCATGCACGGGTGTTTCATTTTTCAACATGGTACGGTCAGCGAAAAAAAAAATGTAAAGAGTTGAGGGAAAAAAGATCCTCTTGGTATTTTACCCCTGTTAGAATCAACAGTTATCTACCCAATCACCATCCTAGTCAAGCATTTGTGCAGCAACTTTCCTCTTTATTGCAAAGCCTCAAAGCCTACTTTGGAAAACAACGATTATATCATCCATGTAAGCACTGTATTATAATTTCATAGCCTAGGAACATCAAACGGGCTCTAATAGACCCCAAATGTGTTGAATTTGCTGACTTGTATATTCTTTTCTGCCATTATTCCATGTACATTTAGTTTAAAACAAACCCTGTGTCATGAATTAATGTCTATTTAAAAACTAAAACTCTGCTCCAAATCCTCCTTCACAGAGGCAGCGCTGCTTGTAATATCCCAATTGAAAGCAGTTGTTCCCCAGTGTCTCTCTCCTCTCCCTCCTCTTTTCCTCCATGTGGGTTTCTATCACTCATTTCGTCACGTAGCCCTAAAAGCGTGATGCAGCACCACATTGCCCCTTGATATCTGCTTCATTTGATTTGACAGAGCAAAGATAGGCTCACGCGGGCGGCAGAGCAGGCTTGCGTAAGTGTTTGTGTGTGTGCTTTGTTTGTTGCGTGTTTGTTTGTGATAGCTGGCTGCGTGTGATAAGACATTAGATTCCATTTCCTTCTATTTTGAAGTCTCTTTTCTCTCCTGTCCTCAGTGCTAATGTTGCTTTTCAGAGGCACTGAGAGATAAGAGGTTACATCTGGTTTAGTTTCAGTAATATGTAGCAGCTTCGTATAGGGGCGGGAGTGTGAACTGAGTATGTGTGTGTGTGTTTATATATTGTCTACATATATGTGCACATGCGTAAGCACCAAATCCATTAATATATATGTGTGTAAGAGAACTTAATGCGTCTGTTGCTGTGTGTGTATGTATGTGATGTCTGCTTTCTTGTGTAAGTGTGTGTGTGTGTGTGTGTGTGTGTGTGTGTGTGTGTGTGTCTGGACTATTTGCTCCCACAAACTCATCTGGCCTAAGACTGTGCTTTACCCTCACACACACACACACACACACACACACACACACACACACACACACACACACACACACACACACACACACACACACACACACACACACACACACACACACACACACACACACACACACACACACACACACACACACACACACACACACACACACAGAATACTATACAGTATATAAACCCACGTCTCCCTAGTCTCTCTTGTCTGTTCAGTTGCCTGTGTATATGTGTTATATTTCTTGAAGTCGTAGAGAAAGGAATTAACTTCCACTCTTTGGTAATACTTCAACTATTTAATTTGTCTATATAAAGGTTGAAGTCAGCCTCACTTTGATTGGTCATACAATACTTTTGTTTCTTTTGTATTTGACAAAAGACTGTGGGGGGAAAAAAACTGCTTATTTGGTTATGTCTCTGCCTTGGCTCTGCTTGCCAAAATTACATTTAAAACATTACATTTTTTTTTTCATTTTTGGACAAACCTGAGTATTTATACTTGTGTAGAAATACTTTGAGTTATTTACCTCTCTCTCTCTCTCTCTCTCTCTCTCTCGCTCTCTCACTCGCCCGGTCTGCTCTGCTTGGATGACATCACTCCCTGGCGCTCGCCGCGGCCCTTTCTTAAGTTGTAGCTGTTTTGTATTTTCATCTGCTAGTGGTTTGAGCCAAATGGAGGCAGCCGTGGATTGCATGCCTCAGAAAGCTGGGAACTAATACAACATGTTCCCTCACTATTCGCCCGGGCCTTTTCTCTTCATCCAGCCCCAAGTATAATCCTCAATCCAAAAGATTGTTGCAGGGGCTCTCTCTCTCACACACACACACACACACACACACACACACACACACACACACACACACACACACACACACACACACATACGGCGTGACTGGACTGAGAGTTGACTGAACGTTGAATTTTGTTTGGAGTGTGACTTTGTGTGTTTTTGTGTGTTTCTTTTCCACATGCTGTACTGTACAGTATATGCGGACAGATGTCTTCAAAAGAACATAATAAAATATTGCCAGAAAAAAAAAAGGAAAATCACAACACAATAAAATCGACGCATCTAATGATGGGAGAAAAAACTGTTGGCGTATAGACAAACGTATTAAACTCTGTGTCCACTCTCTCTCTCTTTTTCAAACAGACGTCCTGGAACAGAGATCATGATGACACAGCGTCCACACGCTCCGGAGGCACACCGGGCCCTTCCAGCGGCGGACACACATCACATAGTGGCGACAACAGCAGTGAACAGGGTAAGACAACACCTTTATTTCTTAACAGTCCATTGGATGACAGGGGGACACAGTTTACATAGATGCCAAAGTGCACATCGACAACTTTAACAAGTGTTCCAATGAAGTTTGACCGGTTTATTCAGGCCTAGTTTGTAGAGGGATCAAGTTTTTTCATCTTGCTGCTATAGTAACGGGAGGAGAGGTCAGAGGTTTGCGGTCAGTATTCTTATGCCTTGCTCAGGGACACATTGGTAGAGCAGACATGGTGTGTGAAGATGTCTCACGCACCTTTGGTCTTGGAGAGAGGGTTGTCTGTCTCGTTTTTTGCCGCCAACCTGGTTAAACTACAGTTCTTGAAGCATTCATTTTGTAATACATCTGAGCATGTTTGGTTGTGTTTGTGTGTGCTTATCCCCAGACAACACAGTTCATCTTGGATTTAATATTTGAAAAACTTAGCTGCCTCTTTCTGCTCTCATCTCTGAATATTCCGAAGATTTAGGAATTATTTTCTGTTGTGATATAAACCCTTTATCATAAAGGGTGATTTAGGTTTACATTTTTTTTGTATTGATTTGAGGAATGTATGCACCTGTAAAATGTAATGGGATATAATTTAATACATGGTTACAAGGCTGTTTTTAATACAAAATCTGAAAAGCTGTCATTTTCAAGAAGGTTTTCTGATAATAATGATTTGTCATAGCCTTTGTTAATAATATATGCACTTTAACCTAGACCTAATGCTCTTGGAAAGAAAATATGTAAAATGTAAAATTTGCATATCATTTAATTGTAATTGCCTCTATTCATTTCTCATTGATATAATGTCCTTTTGCGACCAGACAACTCTCATGAGGCTGGATGTGTGTGCTTTTTTTTTCTTCTTCCATTTTTTAAGATTTTTTGGGGCATTTTTATGTGAATGTGTGTGCATTCTAAGAATATGTGTGTGTGTCCGACAGTTTGTGTGTGTTTGTGAGAGAAAGAGAGAGAGAGCAGTGGGAGAATGGGTTAGTGGTGGTGGTGGTGGGGCGGCGTTGCAAACAAACTGTAGGCAAAAAAGCAACTTCATATATTATTGAAGGCGATGTCAAGGGGAGCAGTTTGCAGGGTTGCCAGTGCCAGGAGGCAAAGCCTGGGTGGGAGCAGAGCACACCGCCATGCCTTCCACCCCAATGAGCAGCCATTTATATAGTCAACACACACACACACACACACACACACACACACACACACACACACACACACACACACACACACACACACACACACACACACACACACACACACACACACACACACACACACACACACACACACACACACACACCCATTCTCTATCTCTGTTTGTCTCCCTGTCTGTCTCTCACTCTGTCTCATCCTCTTTCTGTATGTGTATTTCACACACATTATCTTTCTCTCTCTCTATTTCTCTCTCTCTCTCTCTCTCTCACACACACATTTTGTTTGTCTTTCTTTCTCACTTGTCATTGTTGCTGGAAAGAGGAGCTGAGGGACTGAGAGGTGAGACACGAGTTGAGATAAAAAATAAAAGATGGACAGATGATGTAGAACAAAGGAACAGGCTGAGAAGAGAATGAGTGAACTATAGTGGAACAGGAGAAGACAAAGCAATATTGTGTGTGTGTGTTTTTATGTGCACGCCTCTACCTTTGATGGCTAATGGTCTTGGGCAGCCAGGCAAGATCTGATTGGTCGCTCTAACGAGCATGCTCTGTGCCGAGTTTGGGCTCCTGCTTCTGTGACCTTTGCCCTCTATTGACCAAACTGACACTTCATTTTTCACATCTTTCCAATTATAGGCCCACTCCTTATGATGGCCCGCCTCCCCCATCTCGCTCTCTCTCTCGCTTTCTTTTCATATCGCCCCGACTCTTCTAGGCTATTGTAGGTTTGTGTTTGTTGTTAAAGTTCATTAGAGGGTAAAATGTGCACTTGTGCGTAAATGTGCATCTTCTGCATGTGTATGTGTGTTGGTGTGTGTAGGCTCAATGAATGAGTTGTCTCACAGGCGACATGGGAGCCAAACGTGACGCATGGAGGTAAAAATCAGTGTGTTAGAGTGTTTGCAGGTATATTTAAGGCAAAAAGTATCTCAAATCTATTTTATTACCATAGAGTAAGTGACTCATTTAAAATTACTTTGTTTTGTTATTTTGTCTATTTGGACACAAACACACACACACACACACACACACACACACACACACACACAGACACACACACACACACACACACACACACACACACACACACACACACACACACACACACACACACACACACACACACACACACACACACACACACAACAAGAGTGAAGAGCATCAGGGCACAGTGACAACAGCAAATACCGCAGGACATTTTGGACTGAGTTCAGGTTTATGTGGGTTAAGAGCTATCACTAGCCACGTCATATTGTGTGTCAGTCACTTGATAATCCCAGTAAGCTGGTTATTTATCTGTTTGGCACTTTGCTCACTCTCTTTCCCCAAACAGTTTCACCCCACTGTCTTTCCCGCTCTTTCATCTTATCGTATCCTCCCTCTCTTCTCCAGTTTTCCCTTGTCTCCCACCTACTCTTTCGTCTCCCTCTTTCATTTTTGCTCTCAGTCAGTTTCTCTCTCTCTCTCTCTCTCTCTCTCTCTTTGTGAACCCCCATGCTTTTCTCTCTCTCCTCCCCCTTTTCTCTTGCTTGCCACCCACTCGCCCGTAAAAACACTACCTTTTGTTTATCCCTCTTCTTTTCCTCTCTCTCACCTCTCTTTGTTCCTCTTGCTCTCTCTTTCCTCCCCATCTTTTTTCTCTTCTGTTCGCGTCTCAGTTTTTCCTTTGTTTTCATGTTGTCATCTTCTCTCATCTTTCCTCACCTCCTTGCTGACTCTCTTCCTCTCTCTTCCCCCATTATTCTCTCTCTTTTTCTGTATCATGTTTGTCTTTTACACTCTCACTCTCTCTAAATGTTTCCTCTTCCTTCTGATTTGTTCTTCTCGGGTTGACTTTATTCCTTGCTTCTCTCATACCTATATCTTTACTGCTTTTCCTACACTCCCCCCTTTTTTGTACCTCTTTCTTTATTTCTTCCTTCCATTCCTCCATGTTTCATTCTTGTGTATAATCCCCCACCTCTTTCTCTCCTATACCTTTAAAAGATATACTGAAGATTTCACACTGACCTTTCCCTCTGTTCTCTTTCTCTCTCTCTCTCTCTCTCTCTGTGCCAGTGGAGCTGCATGGCTAATGTGCATTGTGCATCTCTCTTTTTTTCTCTCATCTGTACTTTAATTCTCCCCCTTTACTTCCTTTTCCTCAGTCTGCCAAGTCCCCCTCTTACTTTCTTTAATTTCTCCCTGTTTGTCTCTCTATCCTTTGCCCCCTCTTCTCCCTATACTATTTTGTAGCGATAATTGATAACTTGACCATGTATTAGTTTTTTTAAATGAGATATCATTGATGATAACTATTGGGCCTTTCAATCACCAGCAGGTGTTTTGCAGTGATTTTGTTGAATTGAGTGTAAAAATTAGAGCACTTAAATATTTTTTCTTTTGTTTTGTTTTTGCATGCGGTGGTGGACAATGCTCACATGCTGGGCTCTGACAGTTATGGGTGTTTATGCTCTGACCACAATGCCAATGGTATTTTATTTGTTATTTTTTTAGCACCGAATTCCATTGGCAGTCAGAAAAAAAAATAGAGGGGAGGATCACATTTGCTTCACACATGTCATTAAAATCAGTCCTTGGTGTCTCCTCTTTCTCTAAAAGAGCAGACAAAGAAAAAAATCCTCTTATTTCTCTCTCCTCCCTTTCTCCGGGAGGAGATCTTTGTAAACATCCAGCGAGCATCGACACGGAGAGAGCGGCCCTGTGGTTAATTAGTCCCACTCTATTAGCCCAGCTGTTTGCGAGCTAGTTCCTACCAACAGGCCCCTTTGTTTAATACCCAGAAGCCCTCTGGAAGAAGCCTCATTGTAGCTGTTGTTGCCTTGGATCTTGGTGCTTTTTCTGTGAAGAGTAATGCTCGAAGGGCAGAGGAAAAGCCAACAGATCAGATATGCCTGCGATGGGGGGGGGGGGGGGGGGGGATTGGTCCCTCACGGACTTTGTAGGCCTTCTCTTTTTCTCCCAGTATAAAGTACTCCTCTTTGCCTCTGTGAATTTGTAAGGACACCCGTTGGCTTCTCTGAGGGCCTGGCGTGCGAGGGAAACAGAATAACATTCAGGCACCGAGTCGGGCAGCTGCAGCGATGTGGATGCGAGTTGAGCAGACGAGCGCGGGGCAGAGTGTTTGCTCTGTTTTTGAAAGCTACAGGGTTTCCCTCTCTCGCTTGTCAGAAACACCCAGGGAGTGAGGCGATGACTGGCGATATTAGATATGTATCACCAATTACCCAGACCGTTTGTAAGGAGTACAGTGTGCAGCGCCAAGGCAAATAGCTCCCTGTAAGGCTATGTGTTACTGTCTGCATACATTTCTAGTGTCTGAGTAGTGGTCTGAGATTTCTGGTTGTTGGTCTGATATTTAGCTCTGAGGTTTTTTTTGGCTAGTGTGGTCGGGGGAATTCTCAACAAGAAAATGTATGCTGATAGTTACTTTCTGACAGACCTAAACTACAGTATGTGTATGTCAGAGTCTAATACACTGTATGTAAATCATAATAGTTACTTACTGCTGATAATGAGATGCTGTTGTCATTGAACTGCTCCAGTCTGCACATTGAAATTCCTCAATATTTATTGTAAGCAAAGATTAGAGTGAATTCAACTTTGAATAATGTATAAATAGAACCCTGTAGGACTATAAAGGACACAACTAAGCACAGTTAAAGGGTTAAAGTGTCATTTAAATAAAAAAGGCCGGTGATGGCGGAAGAAGGAAACTTTTGTTGCCAGTTCAAGTCCCAGCTGGGATCAACTTGGTGGAGGATGTTGCAGTTATGGATATTACTCTTAAAAACCTTTGGATTGTCAGATTTGCAACCCATCTTCACCCTATTTGTTTTGGATCACTGTAAATAACTTTTGCTGGCGCTGAATCCCAATCGATCAGGCTGGAATGTTCCTCATGTTGCCATCCATCCATCCATCCATCCTCCATCCATCCACTCTCCGACCTCTGTGCACTCCATCAAGGTTAGGCCACAGAGGAGCTGCTGCTTTCATGGACAGGCGTGCCAGCAATCAGCAGCCAGCTCCAAGCTCAACCAATCATTGGGCTTCACGTGGTTGCCTCAAAGTCACAGATTAATTAGTCCGATTGTCCAGTAGACCGGAAGAGAGAGAACTATGAGTGTCTGTGTGATTCCCCTCCCTGAATAGCCTTTATATCCCAATAGCCTGTAGCTGCTCTTGAAACATTTCCCATTGCAATAATGAGTTATTATTTCAAATAATGAAATGTGCTCAAACAAGTCAGTAGGTAAACTGCACTACAATGGAAGACATATAATGTTTATTGGTTACATTGACAACTTTGAGAGTATATTTGACAGTTAAAAAAAATCCTCCATTTGTGCTCATATCAAAATAATACTCTGTGCTTTCTTCTGTATGTGTAGTCTGAACGTTATCTTGAGGACCATACAGTTTGGTAATTGTCTCACTGGTGTCCAGCTTTCCTGGTAATCTGTTTAAATCTCTGGCTCTGTGGGTAAATAAAAGGTATGTGGTTAGTCTTCAGTCTTCCTTACCAGAGGTGTGTGTGTGTGTGTGTGTGTGTGTGTGTGTGTGTGTGTGTGTGCAAGTAAGTACAGTAGCTGGCAGACAAAAACACGGAGTAGGGAAAACTCGGAGTGAATGCTGTGAAACAAACGTTATGCTGTTTGGAGCAGTGTATGTGTATTAATCCTATAGTGTTTGAGGAAAAGAGAAAGAGAGATGGAGCAGTTACTCCTGATGATGGTGGTTAAGTGCTGCTGATGTTGTTGGGCAGGGTCTATTGGGGTGTCTGCACCACTGCTAGCAAACAGCAATATCTTCTTTGACAGTTCAGGAGGTGAAAGAGTTGTGACAGAGCACCCATCATGTAATCATGCGTCACTGTGTTGAATAACAAGAAAAGAATGAAGTTTAATAACTGCAGGGTCACAGGAGAATACGCTTCACTTTGAGTTCACATGCTGTTTATGAAAATCAATATTTGAGATGAAGTACCAGTATAGCGTAGGTAGTCGCGTCTCAAAGCACTTTGAGAGAAAACGTCCCACGGCAACTCAGCGTTTGCCGGTAGGAATGTTTATTCAGCCTCAGCGGGATTTACTGCATCTCAAACATTACTATCTGCGGTTACCTGGGAAAAGTCATGTTTGGCCTTATGGCGTCCAATCACGACCTCCCTCTTCTCAGATTCACTGAGCTCTTTACGACCGCGCTCTATCGCCGTGCTTGACGCATCAACCAACATGTAGCGACTCGCCTCGCAGGAAAATGATAGCCCTCAATGACTTTTTATTGCCTCGTAGGCAATAAACAAACTCAAGAGTGGCCTGAGTTTGCCCCTCTTGAAAAAGGGGAAATTGTATCAGGTTCCCACAGCGAGGGGCCAGTTTGCTTTTAGGATTAAGGCTGGTGTCACTCGGCCACTGGGGTCATGTAGAAAAAAAAGAGTCAGAAATACAAGTAAACAAAGGGACTTCCTCCACCCTCTCCAACCAACTCCTCTCATCCTCTTCTCCTTTCTCCTCTCATGCACCTCTGTTCACACATGAAACTATCTGCTGCTCTGTCAATCAGGTTCACTAAATTGTGTTTTATTGGCTTGAGCGTCTCGCCTGTGAGAGGGTTATAGTAATAAAAGTGTTTGATAAGGTTTCAGAGGTTATTTGACTGTTTGACTTTGGGATCTGACTGCTGTTTGTTGCTGAGCGTGTGCACACATCATCATGTGAGCTTCATGTGTGTACATATTGTCTATATGTCTCTGTCTCTTTCTCTGTTCTCTCTGTTTTGGCTCTCACTACGTCCTTGTTTTTTTTTACTTTCTGCAATAGCATTCAGAGGAATGCTGTGCACATTTCGAAGGTGAATAAAATGTTTCCCTCCGTACCCTCTGTTACTTAATCCCCCCTGCATTCATTCAGTCTGTCTCTCTCCGTCTGTTGGTTACACGTGGGCATGTTTGCATGACCGAAGAAATGCAAAGTCTAGCCAAGACCATTACAATATGTCTTGTGTGCACAATTTACATGAAATACATATTCATTCATAACATGCATGCACAGAAAAATATCCACTCCATCCTTCTCCCCCTGTCTTTCTTATGCCGTCACTGTCTGTGTGTGTTCGCATTGGAACTGTTCTGTTCAGAGTGTTTTAAATGAAAACATCTGCATCATTAATGTGTATTATTTCTGTTGCCTGTGTTGCATTTTATCTTTGTTATTTTAGCCATAAAATAATTCACTTGGATCACACCGCGTTGTTTGCTGCTGCTCCAAGAAAGAGTACCACAGCCGTTTGGGGGAGAAAAAAAGAAAAGAGGTTCTACTATTAATTTGCTTCAGTGAGTGTAAGCAAGCGGGAGGGAAATGTATCTTTAGCTCCCATGTTATAATTGTGGCAGGCTAATGATGTAGACACATTCTCGCTGTCTGTTTACAGGAAGCGCTCTTCTTTAATTTGCAACTGGCGTGAATGCCAAATGCCTATATCTAATTACTGGTGTTTGCTAAAAGATACTATTTACACTCACTTTTAGCCTTATAGTGGTCTCTTGTGTGTCAGGGTGGGGACGATTATGACTAGAAAAGTTGAATGTGTAAACGTGGTAAAGACTCTTAACCACAATTTTATCTCCAGCATTTTTCTTTTTCAGTTCTTTTCCAATATGATTTATACATTCAACATGAAGAGCTTTTGATTTTCAGTGCTTCTAAATTCAAGATATTGTTTGAAAAGTGTCAAGTAAGGACTCCATTCAGGTTTATTTCCGTACAGAACACCATAATTTGCATCATTGTTGTGTAATCATGTTCTGAAAAGAAGATGCCACTTTTGTCAAATTACTGGATATCCCATTTTGGATTGAGGTCATTTGGCTTTGCCTTGCAAATGTAAACAAGTTTAAATGTGGTAATGTGCTTTTCATGCAAATGAAAAGGATAAAAAGTTCACTTGTGAAACGATTTGTGCGTGTGTTTGTGTGGGAGGGTCTTTGTCATAAGAAACGTGTCACAGTGCAGAATGGTGACGTGAACTTTGTCAACAGTTTGCGCTCCTTATTATGTCTCTTTGCAATTCAGCTCCAACTTACCTGGAAACACACACACACACACACACACACACACACACACACACACACACACACACACACACACACACACACACACACACACACACACACACACACACACACACACACACACACACACACACACACACACACACACACACACACACACACACACACACACACACACACACACACACACACACACACACACACACACACACACACGCGCGCGCACACACACACACACACACACACACATCTCTAACAGACAGAAGATGCCCTGGTTCCTAATCATGGCCAGATTCATAGAGAATCACAGGGACTCATCACTGATGTGTCACAACGCATTACATCTGGCTGATAAAACTACCTTAAACTCTCCCTCCTCCTTCTGTCTTTTCTTTTACTCTGGCCGCTGACTGTGCCTCCCTCCCAGGAGGCCTCTGATCAGATAGATGTTAACTTTTCAGGGAAAGCCCTGATAGGCAGCTGGAGAATTCAGACAAACACCTCTGACCGAAGGAGCTTTCTCATTAGCTTTACTACTGTACAGGAAAATACTCCAATCAATCCTTTTTAAGAGTATTGATTTTAGTTGGGTGTGGAAGAGGCGTAAGTGTAGTTTGCACATTCACTTCTGGAGGGAGAATGAGAGAGAAGAGAGAAATGGAATGGAGGAAGGTGGGGGAGAGCAAAGAGACAGGGTATTAGCACTTTGTTAAGCGGAGAAGCATTGTTTGTCCCCTTGGCACACACAAGAACACACACACACACACACACACACACACACACACACACACACACACACACACACGCACACACACGCACACACACACAAACAAACAAACACAAATAAGCAACTCTCTCTCTCTCACACACACACACACCCACACACACACAGAACCAACGTTTATTTAAGCTTTTGATAAAGAGATTAGCCCCATCATCCTACGCTCTTAAGCTAGCCGAGGGGGTCCGTGTTCAGGAAATCCTGGCTTTCCTGACACATGGGCTTATAGGGGAACCTGGCTCAAGCAACACTTATATGATATTAATACAATTCCATAATGTCAGATTAACATGATTTGGTCTTAAAATGGAGGGCACTTCAGATTGGTACGTTTTTCGTGCAGTGTTTGAAAGAGGTGATAGAGAAAAAAGACCGGGAGAAGTGGATAGAAAGTTAGTAATAGAGATAGAAAACGATGGAAAGAGAGGAAGGAGGTGGGGTGGTGGTGCCAGCTGGGCTGTTTTTTTCTTTATTATTAGCCCTATCAAAGTGGTTGGAGTCCAGCTTAAAGCTACAAACAGTGAAGGGCTAATTTTAGCCTCCAAAGAGGATAAGGATAAATAGCTTGCTGCCAGTTTGCCATATGGTCTCCTACCGATTATATTGTGTCAGGAATATTTTTACCCCACCCTTACCCTTACCCCTACACACAAACGTACACACAGACGTACTCACACATCTTTTGTTTCAGCCTGTATTGCGCTAGGAGACGGTTTTATTTTTACATGTGGAAATGATTGAGGGTTACTTTTGCTAAATATTATCACACACAATTCATTATTAAACATATATGTCAAGCCTGTGAGAATGTTTTGCTTTCCCCAAAAAGTCACATAATTAGTTTTAATTTTGTAAAGTTACTTTAGTTATAAGAATAAATAATGATGTCATACTGATACAGTCATGTACGGACAGGAAGTTGTTGCGATTGACATCCTCAAATGGCAGTCTTTTTTTGAATAGTTTTTTTTTTAATCCACTATAGTTTACAGCTGCACGTTAACATTTGGCCTCCTCTGTAATCTCCTCCAACTTGGTTTAAATTCTCACTTGTAAATGTGAGCCCTCTAGAAGAATAAAAATTAATCCTTCTTTCTCGCTCTCCATCAACACACACACGCACACACACACACACACACACACACACACACACACACACACACACACACACACACACACACACACACACACACACACACACACACACACACACACACACACACACACACACACAGACACACACACACAGACACACACACACACACACACAGACACACACACACACTCACATAGCCACTCTCCATTATACTCTCACTCTCTCTCCCTCAAATTGAAATAATTCAATTTATGGACAGAGTTCCAGACCTCCCTGGCTAAGACCATTATGCATGGAGTCCCCCCTCCCACCCTTTTTATAACAAAAGAATGGGTAGAATTTACCAGCCGGCTCTCCAAACGACACCCACACAAAGCCAATTTCATGCCAGGAAAACACCAGCAGAAGCGCCATATTTAGTTTATCATAACCATCCTCCCTTTGGATCATTGACTATGGTACTTACATTTTTGTGTTAGGTTTGTTTTACTAACCTTGATATGACACATGCAACTACCCATTGCATGTAACATTCTAACCTAACTTCTACACAGGTGTTCACACAGTTAAACAGGAACATGCAAACAACATCAGATCCCTTGCATTTGTATCTATTTTCCTGTATATGATATAGTCAAAGTTGATCCCTCTAGACCATTTACAGCCATTTGTGGTCTTCATGTGATGCTGAATATCCTCCTTTTCAAATAGTCTGTTTCAGTTTAGGTGAAAATGAGCTCAAAGCGTTAAGATGTTAAATACTACATTGGAGGTGACTGGTCATGTTTTTTTTAATAGCCCAAGTAATATCGGATGCTGGAGATAAAGGGTGGATCTTATGTGTGTCAACTGGGCCAAAGCTTGACCTGGGACTGACCCAGACCAAACATGCTGCCCCCTGAGGCCCACCACCCCTTGGTCCTTTTGACATGGATACCCGCAATAGGGATTTTACTATTGAGATAAAGACCTTAGAGAGCCTTTCTAAAGGTTTGGGGAGTGAGAAAGAGAGAGAGAGAAGGAGAAAAGGGACGGAGAGATAAAGAATACCTGAAGGTAAACACAAGAGCAACAGGGTGGGCCGGAGGGCAGCGTTGCCGTTTACTTTGTGTGTTTGCAGGGTAACACAAGGCTTGCCACACACACACACACACACACACACACACACACACACACACACACACACACACACACACACACACACACACACACACACACATTTGGATGTAATCCGATCGTCCTCTCTTGCTCCGAGCCAGTGAAACTCTTAGAGATGAGCAGGGACTGGGGGGCTGAGATTGTCACTAGTGATAACCTTTGGAGTAAAGGCCCTATTGGCGGTGTTAAACACACACACACACACACACACACACACACACTGCAAATATATAATGTACACACTAGCTCCGTATAGGCAGTCCCAAGTCTTTGTTCCACTGAGATCCTATTTAGCGGCAGAGAGGTCATACTTTTACAGGAAGTCACCCCCAGAGAGACTGTGTGGCGAGAGCGCCCGGCGTCCATGGGGGGCATATCACTCCTGTCCACATGGGCCCAGGCTCCACAGGAAGTAGGCCTGCTGTAAACCCACTCACTTCCTCTTCCTCTGCCCATGTCCCGAAAGCCTTATCAGGGCTGCGTATGGGGAGGCTGATAGGACTACAAATCCCCCACATCCCCAAAACACCACATCCTGTGCCTATCAGGGACACATTGACAAGGAGGAGGAAGCGGAGATGCAGCACTACTTTAGAGGGAGAGTCTTTAAGGTTAGTTTTAAAATTTCAGCTTGCGAAACAGAGTTGGAAGGAGAATGTAGGAGGGCATCTCATAGTAAAAATGCCACACACTCCAGCTTCACAACAGCCACTACGCCCATAACTCATTTAAAACAAATTTGGTAAAACCTTAAAATGTAAATGCAACAATAAAGTAGGTTGTAGCTTCGATAATGACTTATCCTGTTTTCCTAACCACCCCTGCAGCAACCTGAGCTTGTGGGTGCAGACCGTATTAAACTCCTTCATAGTCCTAAAACCTTCTGTTATTCCAAAAAAAGCTCACTGGAACGTAATGCGCTATTATTAGCCTGTGCCACCGCAGGGTTAGCGTGCCTGTATTATCTAACAACATACTGCAGTTTGGCTGGCGCTGATACGTATGTTAGCATGAGTGGGAAAATCCTCATGCATTAAAATTGTTTATCAGAGGCTGCGCTATTCAGATAGTTACAATGTGGACAAATGCACACCCCGGCTGAGAAAATAAACCGGGAAACTTAATGGAACTACACCCACCAAACATGAAAGCATGATCAAAGACAGAACAAACTGATTGTTGGTGTTGAAGTGATACATTTCAACTTCATTTTTAGTTTTGTTCCTCGGTGGCTTTGATACAGTAGGTTGGTTGAGGTTCAACAAGGTAGTGCTGTATGCTGATGTATTTTCAATAAAATCCCCAAAACATTGGTAGGGCATCCATGAGAGACTCTAGTTTTCTATTGCTGAAAATATTTTTTTTTTACTGATTGTTAGTTGTTAGAATGGGTTGTTAGCACACCAAAAAGTTTAAATAGGATGTTTTAGCTTTGGTTCCCTCTCTTTGTCCCATGTCTACATTGAAGGACTTTTGAACGCCCTTCAGCACATCAGCTGACTTTTGGAAGGGGCCGCGGTGCCATTGTGCTGTTAAGTGCTCTTAGCTTTTGTTATGGTCCTTGTCCTAGCTACCGTCCCTTCCCCCCTTTCCCCCTTCCCCTCCTCTTCCATAGCCCATTTGAGTCTCTCTCTGTCCTCTCTCACCCCATGTGTTTCGCTGTGTGCCGAGTTTGACTGAAGCTTGGTGAGTCGAGGTGTCAAAAGCCATCTGAGAGGCAGGGAAACAATTGAGAGAGTGAGAGTTAAGAGTGAGAAAGCAGCAAAAGAGGCATCTTACCACGTTGTGTGTCCATCCGTGTGTGTGTGTGTGTGTGTGTGTGTGTGTGCGCGCATGTGTTTGTCTGAGGACTCCCCTTCACTGAGGCGAAGAATCTGTGGGCCCCCCTTACAAGTGCTCCCATTTGAACCGAGTCTGGCCTTCTATCTTCAGGTTAGAAAAAAAGAAAACGCCAACACAAAGGCAAGAGGGGAAAAATCAATAGTTACACAGCAAAAGTGCTCAACATTAAAGGGTGAATTCATCGCCCTACACTTTCATCTAAGCTTATACCGTCTGCCTCTTTCTCCCTCATTCTTTCTCTCTCGACCAATCTGGAAGTGGGAATAAAAGGCAGTTGCTGTGTGTGTGTGTGTGTGTTACCGTGTGTGGAGGCGTACTGCAGCTTAATGTCGTGTCGGTGCCCCGCGCTTGAGGCTCTTTCCAGCGTGTCAGGCAGCCTGTGGTGATGACCCTTTACGGGAAAATGGCACAGAGAGAGCAGTCACATTTACACTGACATTTTTGCCATCACCTATGGCTATGTCAACAGGCCTGATCCTTCTTCTCTCTCTCTCTCTCTCTCTCTCTCTCTCTCTCTCTCTCTCTCTCTCTCTCTCTTTTCTCTCTCTATCACAGCCAACAGTGGATGGGCCTCAGCCAAAGCACACAGAAGCACAACAACTCTTTCAAGGCACTATGTTCATTAATATAGTTCTAATGTTCAATGTTTTGTAAAATGGTTAACCATTTTGAACAAAAGAGTCCAATGTAGAAAGCTTAGAAAAGCAGCACAACTGAGTAGCGTAGGTTGACTGATTGATATATAAATTCAGAAAAAATCTGCAAACCAATATAAACATAACTCTTTGTGTATCTGTACAGATGTACAATGTCACCTGCACACATGTAATCAAAAACACGTGGAAAAGCAAGCACAAATGTCCTTTTACATTCAATATGGATACCAACCATGCACTCATCCACCCCAGCAAAATTCACATTGACCTGAACTGGCTATCTGTCTTGTGTTTGTTCTTCTTTTGTTGTTAGTTAAACACAGTCCCTGTCTCTGGCTTTACCGATCTCTTACTCATCAGATCACCACAAATGAAATAATTGCTCCAAACTTTTCTCGGATTCTCACAACAATGAGTCTCCAGTCTGCTTTAATTACGAATAACCCTTGTAAATGACTCAACAGTTACTGTCATTATTGAATCTGTCAGTGCTGATCCGCAAAACTATCATCACTCAAAGGAACTGCCTTTGTTATTGCAAAGCACTGGTTATTTACTGTAATTACCGTAATGGAATTGTCTTTAATTACAGGAACCAATTGCTTATCTCTCCCCTCATTGTTTACCTGTCAATACCGTGGCTGTAGCTATAGAAGGAGTTCTACAGAGATTTATTTATGCTTCATAGTGATATGATCCAAAATGCGTTGGCTGAATTTTTTGAGCAAAGATCTGAAAATAGTGTAGTGTCTCTTTGGCAAAGGCAGGAAGGGAAGTCTAGACTAGTCATATTGTTTTGTCGACAGCGCATTGCATTATCCACAGAATAGTCGAGGGGATTTCTCACTGTCTCTCCTCCTCCTCGGGAATACAAGGGAAGCTAAATAACAGCATTGGTCACAGAGAGAGTTTTGTATGGAAATAACTGCGTGCGTGTTTGTTGGTTTAGAATACTTTGCTAGTCATTATTGGAAAGTTGCCTCGTGGAGGATCCTCAGAAACCGGGTGTGTACGAGTGTGCGTCTGTTTCTGGTGCGGTAAAGGGAGAGAGACGCTTTTGGAAATGTGCCCCTAGTTGGTAATTGTGTTGCGAGGAATTCCTGCATGTTCAGAATATTTGGAGGTGGGAGGGGCCTCCAGAGCCATGCAAAGGGAACCCCCCACTGCCTGCAAACCCCCTGTGTACTCCCCCTCCCCAAGTCTAGAGCTTATGAATGGCCTGAATACAATAAACGCCACTTTTTTCTTTTCCCTCCTCCCTCTTTGCGAGCCCTTCTTTACCTCTCTGAGGATTTCTGGGAATGTGATGTATGTGTGTCTATGTGTGTGTGTGTGTGTGTGTGTATGAAGAGTGCGTGCTTGTGTGTGTGTGTGTGTGTGTGTGTGTGTGTGTGTGTGTGTGTGTGTGTGTGTGTGTGTGTGTGAAGAGTGTGTTAGTGTGTGTTTGAGCTTCGGAGAGAAGAGTAGCGAGAAGGAGAGCACTTTAGTGAATGTACATCAACATGTGTATGCACGCTTTATGTATCATGTTTTGAGTGTGTGTGTGTGTGTGTGTGTGTGTGTGTGTGTGTGTGTGTGTGTGTGTTTGTGTGTGTGTGTGTGTGTGTGTGTGCACGTGTGTCTATGTATGAATTTCTCGCCTGCCAATATGAGATGTGTGTATCCCGTGTGGAACAGGAGAGCAGGTCCCTGAGGCCTGGGCCTTGCCTGGGCAGCCAACCCAGGGTCATGTGAGCTTTCTGGGGTGTGAAACTCTAGGAGTGGCCCATGAGAGATCAGCTCCAGGTCACTCGCACTCACAGTCAAAGACACGCTTTCTCTCTCTCTCGCGTCAAATAGTCCATAGCATAAATGTATCGTCATACATTTCAAAAGACCTGTCTCCATGCCTTCTACCTCTCACCCCATCCACGACCTGTGAAAACCTTGCAAAAACATCTCACAGTATCCTCCGAAAATGTTTAGTCATCTGTGAATGATTCCTGCCACAGGATCCCTCTCCTGACATCTGGCATAAAGCTAATATTCATAACCCCTCATTCCTCGACTCAGCAGTGCACAGTGAAGAAGAAAATGATTAGAAAGCTAAATGTCATTATTCTGGTGCGTTGCGCTAGAAGCGACGGGTCTGACACGATCGCTGTTCGCAGATGACTGACTGGTGAATCCGCGGCTGTTAATTTGCCAGGCAGCAGAAAAATGGCTGACACCTCAGAATGGCACGTGTGGCCGCGCGGAGGGGGCAGGTAGTACCCATGTCTGTCTAACGCACAGAGTGGGTTCATAATCAGATCATAACAGATTAGCCTAGATACTGCTTGATAATGTCAGGCTATGCCTTGAGACATATGTGTTGAGGAATGTTGAAGACACAGACGAGGTAGATGAAGAGACAGAAGAGAGCAAGCATCATTAGTACTCGCTAGTTGAAGTATAAAACTGGTAATATCGAGAATGAGGATGAAGAACAATGTAAATTGAGTTCACCTCAATTTTTAACCACATCTCATTTGTGAAATATTTACTTAGGCCTACTTACTTTACTTTACTGTCTTTTTGATTTTTACATAGAAAGAAATCTTCTTCATATCTACAGTGACTAACATCTTCTATTCCAACCACACACTCTAGCAGACAGAGAAAAAGAGGAGAGAAACGCGATGCAGTAAGAAGTAGTGGAAGGCAGGAATGAAACATGAAGTGGCGGAAAGGCTTAAATAAAAGCCACCGAAGCTGAATGAGCATAGAAGTGTGTGTCTGTTTAGCTAATGCTAACAAAGCTAGTGAAAATGCATGAAGAAGGCTAACCTAGTTTTTGTTTCCTTGCAGTGTGTGTGTGTGTTTGTGTATACAGCGTGTGAGGGGACTGATAAAATATTCTTTCCCTTGGTTGGCCCCGGGGCATTTCAACTGCCCCTGGCTCCTTCCAGTCACTGGCCTGCTCCCTAATTGCCACACACACACACACACACACACACACACACACACACACACACACACACACACACACACACACACACACACACACACACACACACACACACACACACACACACACACACAGAGAGATGCACGACATTCAGAAATCATGTGGCTGGAAAGATACATGCATAAAGAGATAGACACACACACACACACACACACACACATACAGACCAATGCACATCCATGCATGCATGCATTTCTCACACACGAACATACACCCCTACAGTCATGCATTGATTCACCCCCACCCCAACAAATATGTTGTCATGGCCGATCATTTGGCCAGGCGCCGAGTTATACTTGTGGCTTTTCCTCGTGGCGCGACTGGAGCTAGCTAGCATAGCTACCCTATGCTGAACGTGTGCAGCTCGGGGTAACAGGCTGCTGATGCTCTTAATGAGCCTGGCAGCCTGTCTATGGAGAGTGAATTACTGGTTCACTGGCTTACTAGCTGCCCAGCTAGCTTTCTGACTGACTGAGTGAATGGCTGAATGACTGACACGTTTGTTTTACGACTGACCGACTGACTTATTTATTGGCTCACTGACTTGTCGGCTCTATAGATTGACTAGTTTACCGGCTGACGAGACTGGTTGACTGGGTGGACAACAATGGCTGAACAACAAAATACATTTTAGAGAAATTTGCTAGACAGATGTCTCAGCCACTTTACTTTACAAAATAAAGCAATGTTACATGAGCCGCTGATGTGTGTTGCACATTATGCCATTTCCGAGAGATCTTTTTCACTACAGAGCTGACTTGGAGATGAGTCAAGTCCTATGTCACATTCCATCTGCATTTTTACAAGTCTGTGTCTTTTTGCTAAAATAAACCAGGAAATCACCAGGATTGTCTCATTTTTTACCTACAAAATAAAATTTGTTCCATCAGAATATTCTGAAAGATAAGCTAATGTTCAGATCTATACTCCTTCAGAGGGTTATTCATTCGTTCTCTATTTTAGCACATCCACATCCACTTCATCCCTCCTATCCCTGTTATACCCTACTCCTCTCTCTCTCTCTCTCTCTCTCTCTCTCTCTCTCTCTCTCTCACAGACTGAGGTAAGACCATTGACCTTTCCCCAACATGGCTGCCAGACACAGCTTCAACACCTTTCCTGCTTCACCCTTCCTCACTCCTGCTGTCGCTTTCTCTCTCTCTCTCTCTCTCTCTCTCTCTCTATCTCTCTCCCTCTCTCTATTCTCTCCTCTCACCTCTGATTCTTCCCTTGCATGCTGGGGTTCAAAGAAAATGCAGAAATTAGCCCCAGACTTGGCAGAGGTGATTAGTATTAAATTGCAGTGAACATGTAAATGCCAATACAATTGACGTCCCTCTCCAGTCCCAGTCCCACTCCTTCCCTTTCCCCCTCCAGGTTGACCACATAGGTCAGACTTACTTAGAAGTATTGAGAAGGGAGAGGAAAGAAAGGAGGATTTGGAGGGGTTAGTGTTTCCCTCTCTGGCTTAAGGCTTGGGTTATGGATGACAAAAACGGTAAAACCTTGTCTAAAATCTGTAAAATAATCAATTAATCAATTATATATCTGTTTCATATTCTGATTAATTTTTCATTTTTTTGTAAAAGATCATGTGTATGATGTTTGACATGAACACAAGTTGTGTTTCTGTGCTCTTTTGGCATGGTTCAATCATGTGAGATAGATATGACATGGGCATAATGTAACACGTTTTGGTGTGTTGATTAATTATTGATTAGCAAGAGGTCTTTGGGGTGATTTTATATTCTGTTGGGTCATGATTAAGGGTCTTAAAGACTATAGTTGCTGCATTTAAATGATCATACATCAATAGATACAGTGTAGTACTGTCAAATATGTCTGATATAGTGCAGTTTGACATTTTACTACTTGGGGCAGTGGCAGCCCTAAAAGTTATTTAGCAAGGCTTGGGACCAGGAGGTGGATGGTTTGATTATCGTTCTGGAAAGGGCACCTACAATAGAAAGCTCTCAATGGTCCCTGGTAAATAAATAATTAAAACATATACAGTAGTATATAATGAATACAATATTAGGAATAAGCCTTGTGATCAAAGAGGGTTCAGTTAAGCTAGGATTGTGTGATAAAACAGAAAAATAAATAGTAAGCAACACTACTTTGATCACAAAGTTTTCCGTCAGAGTATCCACACTTTAAGAACATATTCTGAGCTTTCTTCCCGTATGGGCTTTTCGACCATCTATTATTTCCCGTTTTCGCTTTCCCCCCGTCACCACATGCTTCTCACGATTTCTCACCTCTTCCCGGGCCTGCCTGTTCACCCTCTCTCTCTCTCTCTCTCTCTCTCTCTCTCTCTCTCTCTCTCTCTCTCTCTCTCTCTCTCTCTGTAGCTCACTCTCTAACTCGCTCACTCACTCACTCGTGCTCTGAGCTGGTACTCCGGCCGTTTGCTTCTGTTTTCTCAACTCGCATGGGACAAGCCCCTAGGTTTGTTATTGTAGGCTTTGCTGAACATGAGCCGGTCTTTACAACGGATTGAAAGCATTTGCTTCCAATGAAAATCTGGTCTTAGATTACAGGACCTCGGCTCGGCTCAAACCTTTTTTCCAGCAGGCAGGGAGGAAAAGAGAAAGGGAGAGACGGAGGGGTGGGTGTATTTTAGCCCTGAAACAGTAGGCAGAAATAACTCACTTGTTAAGCTCAGGCTGCGTTTGTCCTGGGCTAATGATGTAACCGAAGCCAACAATGTGAGTGTGTTTTTAGACAGAGAGAGAGGTCTAGAAGCTGGGTGTGAAGGCTACATTGTCTGAGTGTGTGTGGGAGTCTGTATGAAATGTTGGTTGTTGGTCGGTTAATACATTAATGGTTTTGCAAATCGACAACTGTAATTTATACACTTTTAAAGTTATTTATCCAGGAGAAATTCAAATATTCCTTGCCGTCAGATGTAAAAGTGTGTGTTTTTGCTCTGTTTTACATCCTTGAAAACAGAATATTGTTAGAATTTGGACAGTTTGTGTGATTAAAATGAATTGACAAATTCACATTAACATCTCAAGCACTATTTATTTTCTTTCATGTAACTTGCAGTAGTTACTGACTTGCTCAAAGGTACTTCAACCTGCCAAGTGGCTATTGTCTGAATACAACTATTGACCTTATGTTGGTGTTACAGTAGCCCAACCCTACCACCTGCTAAACATGCACGTGTGCAATATTAATGTGCAGTGGGTGGCGTTTGCATCAGTAACACACCATCTATGAAAAGCAAGCCTCTTTTCGTTATCCCTCCCCCACCCTCCCTATAGCGTCACCTCCACTTCCACACAAGGTTCATTAGAAAGCCTTTAATATGTGTGCATATGTATCTCCTTCTGCCAGAACAGTCGGAGAGAGTGTGAGAGGCAGAGAGAGTGAAAGCTAGCCAAGAGAAGTGTTGTTTCGTATGGATCGTTGAGAGCCTCTCTCTCCTAATGGTGTATATAATTCAGGTGCCCTCCAGGCATGCTTTCAGGAATTCTTTTGCCTGAGGTAATGGGGAGCAAAGGCCTGGGTTTTAGGCCCTTGATTATTCCATTGATGTGGCAGGCTGGAAAAAAGTCATCTCCAACCGGATTAGCGCCAACATCCCCATTAATTATCGATGAATCGGGGGCTTAGGGTTTAGCTAGGTGCTGGGTGTCGCCCTCTGCATGTTAGCGAAGTGCGGGCCCGCTCCAATGCAGTTATCTACTCCCGCTGCAGTGAATAGACCTAGAAGCTTTAGAAGTGTTTTGTGTGTAATCAATAAATAACTGGATCCTATTCCATGCACTGCTTCGGCGTTTTTCTATTTCTTTTCCTTTCCTTCCCCTCACTTCCAGTCGAGATGCGGGACAAAAGTCAGTTATCAGCTGCTGGAATTTCCTGCAGTGAGGGTGCCACTTGTTTACCTCGCCTCATGTTTCTTTTATGATTATCGTCTTCATTGAGGGTGGCTCGCATTTCTTGAATAATGATAATAACAATTAGGCTTTTCATAGCCACAGATGGGAAGAGCCTCATTCTCTGCACTGGAGCTGTATAGAATGCGTACAGTAATTGGGTAGGTTTGAATATGTGCAGTGTATGTGTGTATGTTTGTGTGTGTCTGTGTGGGTTCCTGTTGTTGAGTCTGTATGCAGAGAAAAGGCCCACAGTGCGCCTTCTTTTCACTTTTCCTCTCAGTGCTCAAATACTCTAAGCTGCCTCAGTGTTCCCCTTAGGTGAGGTTAACTGGCCTTAATAGAGTCTTATCGAAGCCCTACAGGTTGCTGTAAGCAGCCATGACGCCATTGTTATGAAAAGCAGCTAGCTTTGTTAGTGCTGTTTGTGCCTCAGATTTCCTTTTTTTCCTTCTATTTTCCTTTTATATTCTGGCTTCCCCCTCCTCGCAACCTTCCCTTTTGTAGTGCCGTGTTACTTTTTCCACCTCAGGTAAAATGGCAGAATGCGCCGGGGCGACGCTTCAATAACTATTTTCCCCTCAGGATAATAAAGACTAAATCTCTGTCATTTTCAATTCTGCGCAGGCTTGGATGGGAGAGTGGGGAAATGCGACCTTACAAGTCCTTTGTGCTCCCCTTCTCCCTCTCTTTTCTGCTAGAAAGATGCGAGCGCTTGCTGTGTTTTCAAGTGATGGAGGGGGGGGGGGGGGTTGTGAGAAAAATGAAAGGCAGGGTTATTTATAAATGTATTAAAAATGAATGCATTTATGAGGTGCTGTTTTCCAGCCATTCTCTGCTTGCCATTGTTGTGTCTCTATAGCCCTCCGTCTATGCATACAAAGCCCTCCAGAATTCCTTCAAAATCGTATTTATTCCTTTTTAATGCTGAGGCGCAGCGAATGCAGGAAGTAAACAAACCGTTTGTCTGATCTCCGCTGTCTCTTCCTGTTTCTCGTCATGTGACAGGTGATGGTCTGGACAACAGCGTGGCTTCACCGAGCACAGGGGATGATGATGACCCGGATAAAGAAAAGAAACGCAACAAAAAGAGAGGCATCTTCCCTAAGGTGGCCACCAACATCATGAGAGCATGGCTCTTCCAGCACCTAACAGTGAGTTCAATTAAACAGCAAATTTGCTCTCAGTCACTGTCAGCTTTACATCACATACACAATGAACTTCACTTGAAAACCATAGGCTGCAGCTCTGCTCTGGTCTTATTCAACACAAATACACACACAAAGGAACACATTTACTGTATGCACCCACCATCAGAGACTGACACACTGACTGATGCTCACATACACAACACCAGAGTCCCCTTCTCCTCAACAATGTCTCCTGGTTGGTATGGTAAACACTTCAAAGACACAGGCCTGTGTAATCTGCTGGCGATCTCGGCAGCCTGCGCACTAGCTCGTCATCTGCTGAAACTGAATAAGGTTGAAGCTGAAGGAGAGACGCCCCTGGCCATAACTGCAGATAGGCTACATAGATGAACCCTATTAAGAACAAATCTGTCATTATTTAACAGATGCCTGGGATGCTGCGAGGGCCTGTGGTTTGGCTTTATTGCTACTCAATTATAGCAGGGAATACCAATGCCGTTAGCGGCAGCTGACAGCATCACAAATTGTTTAAGGGGGAATAGTGTGGGAAGAAATGTATTTTGACAGTGAAACATACCAACAAGCAAACAGCAAATACAATGTAGTACCATTTAACACAGGTTTCTACCATTTCAAACATGATCAATTCACCACAGCCATAGTCAGTGTTGCAGACATCTTTCAATATTCACCAAAGGAAATAACAGGATAAACACTTCCTTAACTTCCGATGTGTCATTCTGTAGTTTATAGGAACTCTTATAAGGTCATAGCAAACTCCTCTGTATTATCTGCACCAGTGGCCCAATTAAGAAGTATTTTGTGCCCTTGTTCAGCTTAATGTTGGACTCAGAGTGGCAATATTATCTTCAGTTAGTCACGCAAGTTAGTTTGGAAACTTGTTATTCAAAGATCAATACTTGAAACACTGAGAATGAAAACAAAATGTCAATTCATGTTTCAAAACCATCTTGAGCCAGCCTGTGCATCACACATATTCAGTGTGTGTCAGGAGTTTGTGGAGACCACGATACAGTTTGGCTGAGTGGGCGTTGGTTTGCCACAAGCCAACTGGGAGGATACTGAAGAAAGTCATTTTGTTGTTGGGATTATAGATAGTAAAGTCGATAATGTCGATGGTATGCAATGTACCATGTCTTCTTCTGTTTCTAATGTTTTAATTGCAAACGAGAGGCATAGATACAAAAGTGTATATATGTACATAGAATATGTACACACACATTTCATAGGGCTCCTTTTTGTTTCTTTTTCCACCTGACCCTCACAAACCACACACACACACACACACACACACACACACACACACACACACACACACACACACACACACACACACACACACACACACACACACACACACACACACACACACACACACACACACACACACAAACAAACACACAAACACGCATACAGAAACACACCTACTGTGTAATATTACACCCTGCGTTGGGCTTATGGGAGGCTTGTGCTCTGTTAGATCTCAAACAGTGGGAAGGATATAAGTGAGTGTCAAGGGAAAGAGGGAGAAGTGAAGGAGAAGAGGTGGAGAAAGCAAGTAGGAGAAGAGGTGGATAAGGAGGATCCATCAACCTCTACCTTCTCCAAAGAGGAAGTAAAACATGCACTCAACGGCACATAGAACACATCGCTTTATGGCACAAAACAAGAATAATCTGAACTGTTCTCACAGTTCAAATAGAGCTACAACGTTCAGAACTGGGAAGTAATATAAAAGATTGACGGAAACATCACTTCCAATATATTTATCTTTTTCAGTTAAGCCAAATAGAAATGAAACCCGCACAGCGAGGGGCTAACATCTTATTGGTTTATGGCAAATGTGGTCTTAGTTTTAGGAAACACTGGCATTAACAATGCCACTGGTGTCAGATAAATACTTGCAGTGGTCTCATTTGTTTACACTAATCATGCTTCAGTGTCACTATTAATTCAATCAACCATATGTCCGTGTTTATAAATGCTACACATAGAGCCTCGAATGGAAAACACATTTACAGTATCTCTTACACTGGCAGTAGGTCTCTCATAAACACCGACAGCTGATCCAGGCTCATGCACAGCATCATCATCTGGCCTGCCTTTGTTTCACAGAAGGAGGGACGATGTGGGTCTGGTCTCTTAGAGATAGCCACATTGCCAATTAGGCACACACAGATGCATGCATGCAAACACGTATGCACACACATATTCGTGGCAGGGAAATGTAGCCCTAAACAAACCTAAAACATGCAGTCAGTCTTCTGTTATACTAAATATGCAGATATTTGAAAATAGAGAGACAATGGGACCAAATAGAGGAGAATATAGAGGTGTAGAAAATAGGGTAGAACTTTGAATACCCACCTTGGTATGTTTTTCTGTTATTCGCCCGCACACTTGGACCCTCAGGGGAGTACCCATTGTACCGAAGCAGAAGGGGAAGGTGGGTGGCAATCTGAGGCTGCAAGTGCACCAGCAGGATAGGTGGTAGGTGGCATACATATGCTTGTTTTGAAGGCATTTCTCAATCTGCTCACTTATCCATCAAAGATGCTAATTTCCACTCTCTTGATCTAATGGGAAAAAATTAAGATTTAAAGCAGAGAGTGCCATATTTGTTATTAGCATGGACTCCAAAAGAAAACAGTACAGGCTGCAATACAGTAGTCTGCTGTTAATTTCCTTGCAAAAGCTGCAGTGTTTGGGAGCTATGAGTTACCCCCTATGAAGGGTGTCAATGTAAAAATCAAGAAGTAAAAGGTAATGTGTTTATATCTGTTGTGTGATGGGTAGTGTGACAGATAGAGCAGTGGTATTAAATCTGTGATGATGACGACAGTCGCGGCTCCCTGAGTTCTCTCCAACACCCAATGAGCTCATATGTTGTCAACAGCGCTTGTGGGACAAGTTCATCGGAAGAATTTGGCTGACGTGACTTGGAGCGACTACAAAACATTAGCGTCCACCGCCTTGCACCAATGGCCGGACCACGAACCACTGCAGCTCGCTGCCAGCTTGACATGAAGCTGCAAACTTGGTGGGGGACCAAAATAAAGGAGAAGGGAGGGCTTTTCCACTTGTGTCCTCATCTCATTATGATGTTTGCTTTCCACTGGCATTATTAATTAAACACAAGTTGTGAGTACAAACAGTCATTTGGTTCTACAAACAAGACTTACAAGAAAAACATTTGACAAGAAAAATCTGCTAAAATTTTTATTTCCACTTGACAAACACACCTTTATATCTGCTTAACACCATTAAGGATGTGTGTAAAAATAAATAGGAATACTAATTTAATTTGTGGCTTAAATTCTAAATTGACCGCATAACTGGCTGAGCTTCCTCGTTGCTTTATGTTAGAACCAAAGAGACAAGCCTTGAGATGAAGAAGCACGCAGTCTCTTATCCGTTTATTATGCTGTTGAAATCCACCTACCCCCCCCCCCAGCCACCACACACACACACACACACACACACACACACACACACACACACACACACACACACACACACACACACACACGCACACACACACGCACACGCACACGCACAGCCTGCACCCTCCCTGCTCACGAATGGTATTTTCTTGTTTAATTTAACAAGGAATGAGTAGTAAATGAAAGCTTAGGCCTTAAATCCCTAACGTGGCCTGTGCTCTGCTCTACACTCCCCGATGAAAAGGCAATTTGTGAAATTATGTGATAGAGTAATTAGATGGAATTCACCCCCATTTCCCCACTTCACACACCACCCTTATCCCAGTTTAGATTTTAGCCTTGCTAAACCAAAGTGTGTGTGTTTCTGTGTGTGTGTGTGGGTGTAGAAAGGAAGGGCTGAGGGGGGAAGGAGAGGGTTGGCATTCCGAGTGTTAGCATCGGTATATTAGCGTGGCAGACTGGAACACACACACTCTCATACACATTATCACTAACACTCTCTGGTTCTGGCTCTCCTCCCCTCCTATTTGTACACAGACTCAGTGTAACGAGGGGCAGCCGTGATCGCAGCTCATAAAAGAAGCCAACCCGCAAACCCTCCAACGAGCTGCTTTTTTCACCCTCCTCCTTTTCCCCCTTAGAATGTGTAAAATGCACAGAGAAATAGGGAGTATAAAAAAATCCAACTGGAAGGCATAATCTCCCGTTAATACAATTAGAGTATAATTTATCCGTTCGTGTACGCAGATGTAGCCAAGCTGAGGGAACGCTGTTAACTGAACTGCTGGAAATGTTTTTTCTTCTTCTTCAAAACAGCGGTGTGCAGCAGGGTTTTGAACAGAAACAGGTGTGAAAAGCAATATAATTCATTTCTGCACCGGCAGAGGAGGCCAGGAGCCTTGCTGGTAGTGGGCCCTGGGTGCTGTAGGAATCCAGACTGGGCGTGCATGGTGGGAGAGGGGTGAGAGGAGGTGATGGATGGATGGATGGATGGATGGATGGATGGAAAGAGAGGTTTTCTTTTCATTGGAGGAGGGTTTCTGTGATTTTGGGAACAAATTATTGATGCTTCGAGGAAGAAAATAAGCTTCAGAAACCGTTCTAAAAGTTAAGTCAAGTGTTCTTGGATGGCCATCAAGGGAACATTTAGTTGTATCTGTCCCTGAAAAAGACGTTTATAATCATCATGAAAACGCTACGGATTGGTACTGCAGCGTGGTGTAAACCGAAAACGTATCAGTTCCTGAACTTCTCAGCTATAAGGGAACACAAACCAGATATGTAAAGCTTCCAAACAACTGAAGGAAAGGGGGAGAAAAAAAGGCCAGAGTTCACCATTGCCTCAGATGCCATTAGTCTTTGGCTGTTTATTGCTGGAGCCTGGACATGTCAGCACCCTAGTCAACCGCAGCAACCCTGACCTGCTACAGCTACTGAGGCCTGGTAAAGTCTTATCCTACTGGTCCAACCAAATTTTGTACAACATACTTGTCTCTGGTCTTCAGTCTTTTTTTTCTCTGAAGCTTACTTTTGGCCTTTTCACCTTTATTACCAAGGACGGCAAAGATTGAGTGCTTGAACTGAATCCAGAACGCAGTGACATTACGTTGTGCCATGTATCCACTGAGCAAATTACATTCCTCTTGAAACAATAATTTCAATTGAGCGGCCAAGCCGCCAGGACGCCTCCTTTATGACTTTGAAGAGACATCAGGAGGCAAGCTTAATAGGAAAACATCTGCACAATACTTTTTTATGTGTTTTAATTAATTTATTCCTGAGCGACAACAAAGGCACGATGTCCGTCCTGATACTGTAAAGCAGTACGGTGGCCTATGTGGCCTGGTGTCTCCGATTAAGCCTTAATTCAATCTTAGTAGCAGAATCATAGGCGCCACCGCATTACGATTTTCAAAGAGGTTCTAAGAGACGACAGACAGACAGACGGACAGATCTGCCAAGGGCCTGGCGTGACAGTGCGGATGAGACAGAGAAAACAAGAGAACAAGTTATTCTCAGCGTTTTGATTCGGTTTCAGTTGATCTCTGGGCATGGATTTGGCTTTAGGCCGTGTGTTTGTGTCTGTGTCTGTGTCTGTGTGTGTGTCTGTCTTTGAAGGCCAGTGTTTTGTGTAAATGTGCGTGTGATTGCTTCTGTAGATATACTGCCGGACTGTGTGACATGCAAGGGTTTGTAGCGAGGGCATTTGGAAAAGCAAGGACCCCGTCCGAACCAATGGCAGAAGTAGTCGGTGTCAAAGAGGAGGCAGCTGAGTCAACCTGCCTACCCCCACAACACACACGCACGCACACAAACACACACACACACACACACACACACACACACACACACACACACACACACACACACACACACACACACACACACACACACACACACAAACAGACACACACACACACACACACACACACACACACACACACACACACACACACACACACACACACACACACACACACACACACACACACACACACACACACACTCTCTCATACTGTGCCCCAACCCCCACATTACCCCACACCTTGTAATGAAAACATCATCAATTATCCCTCTTGACAGGCCCCAGGGACTAAATGCAGACAGCTCTCTTTGGGGGCTTCTCTTTGTGGATTGACCCTTCACAGATACACAGACTTGCTTCTCACACACTTACAACCATTTCATGAGGACGTGCATGTTTTTTTTAGAGTATGAGTATCAAAAGCTGATAGGCAGAAGATCTTTCTTTTTCCAGGAGGGTAGATAGTGCTCTGTGAGTTGATAGTAGATAGTTAGACTTGTTGATATGGTGGAGGTGTAGGGGGCAGGGGGTGTGTCTGTATGTGTGAATATGTATATGTTTGGAGGGGGTAATGGTCTGGCCCGGGCATTGGGAAACATTCAGTCCTGACACAGGCTCCTGAAAGGCCATCTGTTTCATGATTGATGGATGGAATAGAATGATGGATGGACGAGTAGATGAAAAGATGGATAGAGGGATACAGTAAATGGGTAGAAAGACAACGGACACATGGCAGATGTTCAATGTTTGAAGGATATATATTGTTTTGCAGAAATATCGAAGGGACTTTGAGGTTTTTCTTGTCAACATGACATTGGTCCATCATGTGCTGAGATTCATTCTTCCTTATTGTTGTCCTTCTTTTGTGATTTATTTTTGTTATTTGATATCAGTGTGTTAGAGTGTTCCTTTCATTGGTACAGATGGAGTTTATGAACCCCATTTTAGACCTGCCAACCCACCTTAATACATTTCATAAGTTGGGTTTTCTAAGTAGATAAAAAACAAATTCAAAAAA
The DNA here is from genome assembly GCF_949987685.1 of Ammodytes marinus. NCBI lineage: Eukaryota > Metazoa > Chordata > Actinopteri > Uranoscopiformes > Ammodytidae > Ammodytes > Ammodytes marinus. The sequence goes on along the minus strand of NC_137215.1, from coordinate 13,756,943 downwards.
GAATACATAAGGTCAGATTTTTTAAAGTCCCTTTACATTTCTGTCAACCTTTATTTAATCTTTTTTCTTAGCACTTTTTCTTCTCTGCTTCTTGTATCGTTTTACCCCTCCATTTAAAAGCCCTCAAGGGCAGTTAAGTTTTAATTCATGTCACCTTTGAACTTTTCCAAAA
>NC_137215.1:13744271-13754271 GCF_949987685.1 Ammodytes marinus | reverse complement strand
TGTCCAGTGGAGTGAGAGAAATCCTAGCTAGTGAACCAGGTGGTGAATGCAGACAGGCAATAACTCATGGTAGAAGAGTCGGACATAGCTAAGGTCTTGAAGAGGAGATGTGGTGGGAAAACAACTCACGCCAATCGAACACACGCTTTCATTTTTTCACACTTTTTTACAATCCTGTCTTCAATTTTCTTCTCCCCCCTCTTTCAGACGTACTTCCCTTCCTCAAATCCTCATGTCTTTCCTATTGTTTGGTCTTCCAACTCACCCTCTATATATTTGGACCTCACATATTTGTCTGCTTTCCTCCCTTTTTTCTCTCTCTCTCTGATGCATGCTGTTGTAGTGTTAGCAATGGCGGAGGGGGGGGGGGGCAAGTGAACAGGGCTAGCGGTGCTGCTCACTTGTTTGTTACGACAGATTAAGTCATTGATTTGTAAAAGCGGTGCACTGATGGAGAAGGCCTTCCGCTGCTGAGGACGGAGCAGGAGATGGAGGGATGCACTTGGCTGAGGAAAAAAGAGGTATTGAAATCGAAAGATGAGAGGTATAGTAGAAGAGTGAAGAGTTAGGTGGAGTTGGAATAAAAAGAGAGAGAAAAGGAGGCAGCATGAGATAGTTAGGCAAAATGCTAAATATAGAACAGAGGGGTGGAGGGGGGCAGATATGGGTAAAGGAAAGGGAGATAGAGAAATGAGATGTGGAAGGAGGGGTGTAGCTATACTTTGAATGACAGATGTCAGAGAAAGAGGGAGGTAGAGTGAGAAATAAGCTTTATATTTGAACAGGACCGGCTGCGTCCTCCTTCCCTCTTTTTTACTCACCGCGCCGACCAACATAAGGGAGCAATTGTGAAATACCCTTACCTAGTTTCAGCATTCCCCCAACCCAGGTTCTTTTCACCCCCCTAGGGGCCAACGGTGAGTTTCTAATTAAAACGTTGAGGGCAAAAGGGTAATTATGATAATAACATAATAATATCGCCAGGGTTATTAGAATGTTCTGTGGTCCCCAAATTGCTTCCTCGGAGAGATCGGATTTCAGTGGCATTACGTAAAGTCAAATTTCCTTGAAAGTCAGGTGAAATGAAATGTATTCCCCCATGGTCGAGGTGCAATCTGAGAATCTGATTCCCCTCTTGTATGTCACAGACACTGAGTATAAAAAAAGCCCTTTAGTTTCTCTCCATAATTACATACCCAGCCCCCCTCCTCACTTACTACCTAGCTCAATTTAGTCACAAGAGTTTATGTTGTTAGGAAAGTCTGATCGTTTGTCTAATAGTTTAAGAATTGTGCTTTGAACTCTATCGTGGTAGCGCTTTGTTTCTTTGCAGCCCTTTGTAACGAGCTCGGAGTCTGGTAGCTGTGTGTGTTACAAGAGAACATTTGTTTGTAGGGTTGGTGATCACTGCTAGAATGCTAGCTCTGAGCATTGTAGCTTGGAAGTGGCATGCTGGCGCTCTGCGGGGCATCCCGCTGTTTTTCTCTCAGCTTTCTGTGCTACCTGACTGGGATGAGGCTTTGTGGATCCCTCCTACTCCCCAATTTACACACCCCTCCATCCTCAGCAGCCCTGAGGCAACCCACCTCCAGCTGTGGCTGCCGTTCACTGCACCGCTTGGTGCAAGTAGCGATTGCTTTGGAGAGCCTCCCCTCACTCAAATAGGCAGTAATTACGGGCTTAAAGATGTTTAGTGGTCCAGCAAACTACATAATCACCCCCTGAATTAGCCCCAGCTCATCAGCCTCAGTCCATCGAGCAGCGCTTACCACTAGCACTAGCTAGCATGCCGCAGCCCCTTCCCTTTATTGCACAGAGAGAAGCACAGCAGCAGGTGTTGTGCAACATCCGGCCCCCTTAATACATTTAGCCTCCCCTGAGCTGGAATGGGGAGGACTAATGAAGCACGCCCTCGCTCTTAGTGAAAGTAACCAGAGATACAGACACCACACATACAGCACAAATTACAAGATGCTTTCCTTCAGTTAACAGATCTCACCATTTGCATTGTAGATTTAACACAACAATACAGCACTTTGTTAAAACTTGAGACTTGGTCATGTGCATACATGCCATAAGCTTCAGAATACACATAGACTGGAGACCCACCCAACTGTAAAGTACACGGATCATTGTTCACACCCTGGAGCAGAGCAGGAACAGCTAGAGCAGTGGCTGCTGCTCTTCATTATGTTATGTGCCCTTACTGCCCTTTAGAGTTTTCCAAAAGATAATCATCAATTATCATAGCGGAGAAGCTGGTTATGCTGTGCATTGTCTAATCCACTTTGTACTAGAGCTTTAATGACTTACTTTTCACCCTTTGCCTCACCAGCTAACTAGATTTATCTCATCCCCATAGGCAAGAGCGCTGTGAGATTTCCCTAAATCCACAAAAGCTGTTTTTTGATAAGGGAAATGCTCATTAATGAATGAACAGCACCAGAACATCTGTTTTTTTCTTCCACTTTATTTATATCCAGAAGAGATGAAGGGATGTGATGACAATTACAGTTTGGAAGGGGGTTTCTTTGCCATATCTGGTGCATATATCGAGGTTTCCAAAAATAAGAAAAGAAAAAAAGAGTGGTGAATTATTCATGCCACAAGCTTTGAGTTGGTTTTCCGGGGTCCAATGTAAACTTTATAGCACTAAGAAGGGGCATTTGAGTTTGCGCAGGCTTTGTGAAGAGCGGAGACTCTCATCATAGTCGGTTCATTTTAGTCCCTCAGAAGATCTGTTTTTGCTCTGTTTTGTTATATTTCATTGGAGCAGCCCGAAAACAGAGGAAATTAGGTTAGGGGTGCTTTGTTTTTTTCTGTTGTTGTTTTGTTCCCTCTCACTCTCTTTTCTTTTTTTACTTTAATCCCCCCTTTCTCCCAGAGCCAGCTTTGTTGCTGGGTCCCTGCTCTCTAATGAAGTCAAAGGGATGTCAGTCGGTGCCACCTACACAGAAAGGAATTTGAAATGGCGTAGCTTTCACAGCGCAGCGTGAGCACACACACAGAGGATGGAACTTTTACTGAATGAGCTAGAAATTTGGGAAATTGGAAGCTTGTTGTATGAAATACAACAGGCTTACAGTTTGGAACCCTTGTTTTAGAGTCTGCTTGTGCTCAGGGTTCTGGGCATTTGTTGTTAGCATAACAATGTGCTTGCCTCCCCAAATATTTAAGGTAATCTCATACATGTCTGGCAGCAGAAAGGCTGCACTTCCAGTAAACTGTGTTTTCGTATGTGTGTGTAAGACATTTTGGTATGATACTCTGATGCCCTTCTAGCCAAAACGGCCCCCGGATTAGCCGTCAGGCATTCCTGATGGGCAGCTCGGTTTCCAAGGAGATTTGACCTGGGAACAGTGATGGGAACAGACCTGGCCTAGTCAAGGCTTTTCACTTTTACCTCAACTGGTACATGCTAGTTAATGACGATGCATAATGTTGTTGTAACCTGCTTGGTGTTTCAGACCGTTGGGGATTACTATGCAGGGCTGTTATGCTTCTTTTATAAGTTTTCTGAAAAAATACTTATGAAAGGTGTTTACTGACTAAGTAAATTGAGCACACTAACAAGTTGTTTACTGCAGTTCATTGCAGCTTCTGGCATCCTTGTGTCTTGTGGCAAACCCCAACCCTCTGGTTGTAAAGTGGGCTAACTTAAAATAGCCTTGACCCATGTGTATCATCCACATATTGTGCATTTTCATGGTCCCTTTTTGAGGGACATCACATGACTTTGAAAACATATGATTTTCCTCTGTCTTGTTCCTCCCCCATGTTTCATGGTTGCAGTTTCATAAAGCTAATGTGGTGTGTTAAGCCTTTTAAACAGGATGCAAAGAGGCTTTGGAAGCATGGTTTTAAATATATGCATCAATAAAGCTAATGTCTAAAAAAGGACGGAGAGGACTGTTTATTTAAATGTTTAAAGGATGAATACCTTATTTTGGGCCAAAGCTAAAGTACAAGTCTTAGTATTTGGATAAGTAAATAAAAGACAACCAGAGATAAAGAGAGATAGAGAGAAAGGGAGAGAGAACTGGTTTTGTTGAGGAGGCGATATGAAGAGAAGGGAGAACATCAACAAGATAAAATACATTTCTGTAATAGTCCTCCCTTCAAAGTGAAGTGTGAAACCCCAAAAAGAGTGACTTACACTTTTCTTCTTCTTTCCTTCTTTCCTTCTTTCCTTCTCCTATTGCCCCCGAGAGATTCAGGTGAGGCTTCATGCAGTTTACAACTTGTAAAAATAAGAATTCAAGAGCCATGACTTATTGTTAGAAGTTCATACTCTTCCACGTCTGTAAAAGGGTTTGGGAGTTATTGCTCAATTGCAGATGAGAGTTTGTTTGAACTGTTTGTCCAGTAAAGGTCATAGATTCAGTCCACACATTAGACATGTGTCTGGTACAGATGTCAGAGTAACCTCAAGCATGACATCAAGCAAGGAGCTGCTCCCATACCGTAAGCCATATACTGCAGCTTCAGCTTTCTCAAAAAATGAATGGAAAAGCAGAACAGGAAATCAAACTCATAACGGTGCAGCTGGTGTGAGGCTGTTCATTTGAGTATTTTTCATTACTTTCTCAATATTTTTTAAATGTAATATGACTATTCAAAATTTGTTTTCCACACAAGATGAGATAAAATTGAAAATATACTTGAACAGTATGAATTCGGCAAAGCCTTATTATCATCTTAAGATGATGACGCTTTATCTAAAGTACAGTAATTCAAAGTTTTTTTAATTGATCATACAACTTTTTCTATAAAACTGCCCTCTTAAGCCCCACAAGGCAAACTATGTTATTTCTGTTTCTGGGCCATATTAATACAATTTTACTTAACTGTAATCGCTATTTTTATAGCACTTGTAACTGTAATGGTTGACATTTGGTTCCACTTCCCTGCTTAGAATAGTTTTCTCCTGGGTTAAGCATGGGACAAGGGGAGTAAGGAGGGGTCTTGCAGAAAATGTATGCTCTTATCTCTTTATTAAACCCCTGGGGCTCCAGATATCCATGTCCATGCCTCCTCCCATGGCTCCTTCGTCCCTCTTCCTTGCTTTCCCTCCTTCTCTCCGTCTATCTATCCCTCTCTTGTTCCTGTCTGAAGGGTTCGGAGAGGAAGACGGTCAGACAGGGAGGGGATGTTACTGATGCTCTGTTACTCACCCACACAGACATCTGCATGCAAACACACACATACACACACACACACACACACACACACACACACACACACACACACACACACACACACACACACACACACACACACACACACACACACACACTGATGTCCACACACAGATATACAGTACTGGGTAAATGCAGGCAAGCAGAAACTCTGACTCAAAATGGACAAACACAACCAACCAAACAGACATGCACACATCCACTGACGCATCCACGCACACACACACACACACACACACACACACACACACACACACACACACACACACACACACACACACACACAGATTGATAAGAGACACACATGAGAGAAGCAGAAACACACACACGCCTCCTGGCACCCACATGCTCAGAGCCCAGCGAAGAGCGGCGAGCAGGGTGGAAATTCTCATGAAAGGAGTTGTATATTTGGAGAAGACGTATCATTAAGATAGGCGGAGGGAAGGAGGAAGGGAGGGAAGGATGCGCAGAAGCTTTCCATCTGCTCTGTTAAAGAACATGTTATTGCTTTTCTCACCAATGGCCTTCTCTCTCTTTCTCTCTCAAACCGATGAACCACAGCCAAAAGCCGTTAAGACACACCAGAATCCCGGACAGACAATATTTAAACTGGGTGACTTGTTGCTGCGCGAGAAACTAAATCACAGTGTTTTGACGGGTAGGAGCTAATTTAGCGGTTTTAGAAAAAAGGAGGACAAAAACAGTTTGGATGACTTTCAGGCTGTCTCCTTCTGGTGCATTTTCCATTAAGTTGTGTGTGTTATTTTGTACGTGAAAACTTTGGCACACTTTCACTTTAGAGGTTTTATTAGAGAGAGGATGCAGTGGTGGAAAGATTTTTCAGATAATTTACTTAGGTAAAAGTAGCAATACTAAAAGATAAAAAATGACATTGACAAGTCCTACATTCATGATTCACATTAATTGAAAAAACAAAAACAAAGAATATACATTGTATTATCAGCATAATGGTCCCTTTAAGACTCATGCACTCATGCACTAATTTGCATACTGTAACTGATAATGGTGGAGCTAATTTTACCAATTGTATGTACTGTTGGGTAGTTATTCGGTAACCATTATTCATATTAATATCCATTTTATTGAGTAAATAAACTTGGTTATGTTCCACCATTGGCACGATGAGGACTGAGCGTCCAAGCACATTTTCCAGTTCTGCTGTTGAGATTGTGTGTGTCTGTGTCTGTGTGTTACTAGTTGTGTAAAGCTGTCTATCTGCCTTTATGCTGGGAAGCTAGAGGAAGAGCAGTGTTAAACAGGGTGTGTTTGTGCTGTGTTGTGGCCTCTGGCGTGGCCGCAGTCCCCCAATATCACGAGGCAGACACTACTGCTTCTACAGATCTACTGCACCTAGAATGGACTCAGTGATCTTTTCATTCTCAATCAGCTTTGTCTGTCTGGAAAAGACTTAAAATATACATTGTTCACGTGCTTAGCTTCATAATGTCAGCAGTGTGTGTGGTGTACATGTGAAGTGCTCAATGCGTCAAGACATCAGATGACACAGGCCCTAAAGAATAATGTTTTCTCACTTTCTACAGACGTGGGCAGTCCAGTGGCGCCCCAGATTAGCTGTTATTTTTATTCTGACCATATCTGATCAGTCTGGAAGATACTCGTAGGCATACAGAGAGAGAGACAGAGAGAGAAAGAAAGAGAGAGGGAGTATATGAATGGATGGCATGCACACAGACACACAGACACACATACACACACACACACACACAGACACACACACACCCACACACACACACACACACACACACACACACACACACACACACACACACACACACACACACACACACACACACACACACACACACACACACACACACACACACACACACACACACACACACACAAATAAAGAAACACAAAAGTGGTTCTTGAAAAGAAGTGGACACAAATTTGGCCAGAGGCGACAATGCAATTATATCTCGGCGCATGAAATTAGCCTCCTTGTGTTCCCATTCCCCACAACCAATCACATGGACAAGGGAAGGCTAGGGAAAAAATGTGTCTCCTCTCTGTCTCTGCTGGGCCAACCCAACATTAACTACAATCCTGTTCATTATGCGCTGAAAAAACTGTAATGAAAAAATAAAAAAAGCCGGGCGCCACACTGATTTTGCACGTCTGATTGTCTATTAAGTGTGAGTGTTCTTGTTGGTCATACTCTACATATTATACACTGGATATCTGTGTGGCACCTATTGTTGGTGAATGAATGAGTTATGTCAGGGCTCCTCTCATTCAATGAAATAAATTCTAGTCACCAAACAATTACCTATTTTTTGGGGTTTTATTTAGGCTGGGGAGAATTAAAATGTCTTTCTTGCCTAAATATATATATTGCAATTTTAAATATATCTAGTTAACAAACTATTCTTTTGGTCCCTCACTCCCGTGCTTCTCCCGTCTCTCTGCCTCTTTTATGGCCTGCCTGTGGTGTTCAGGACAGTCCATGGCTTGTGTCTGACATGAACAGCACATTGTCCTCCATGAACAAGACTCCGTGCAACTGTGACCCCCCCCCCATACAGACACACACACACACACACACACACACACACACACACACACACACACACACACTAACACACACATGCTCAAATATAAATCAACACACTCTCAGAGTTCGCATTTATCCAATTGATTCATTCTATACATTTAAACAGGTGTCTCGACTTTAACTGTTCTCAGCTGGCTTCTGGAGGAGGGTCAGCAGTCAGTATTTTATATTTTAAACAGTGGGATGGAAGTCAACAATCATACTGTTGTTTATTATGCATCAATGTTTCCTATTTATCTGTTTTAATCGTCAGGAAAACCATAAGTAAAGGAATTGTCTAATTTGAGCAAATCTCCCCCAAAAGTAACATTCTGCAATGTGAGGCTTGATTATGAAAAAATATGAGCGGCAAGCCGGTAAAACTGTGTTTAATTTTCTCTATGTTAATATTGATTTGCTTAAGAGACATGTTCTATTGTTCCACCCTCACACTGGCAGATATTTTGAAATTTAAAATACCCAAAATTAACTTAAATGACGAAAAAGTGTGATTTGGAGGAAACGCCTGTAAAGGCCAGGACACACCAGTCCGACATGTTCCGACTACGCAAAAAATGGAGTCTGCCGTTTCAGGAAGCTCCAGTCTTCCCGTCGCGGCCAAAGAACACACCGAGACGACTGTTTATTTTCCGTACGCTCGCGGTACGTAATGTCTCCACAACAGCAGGCGGCGCTAATCTGTATTGTGGCCCGAAAAAATACGAAAGCCGGAAATGATTGGACATCTCTCTAGAGCATAAACATAGATAGAAATACGTATTTATATTTATGGACCATAAGAGCACAATTTTTAGCAGAGAGTGTCGAGCATGGTGTCGAGCAGTCAACAAGGGTTGATGCATGTGAGTACTCTCAAAACGAAACGAACAAACACATTAAAACGATGGCTAGCTGTTGTTAGCTGTTTGTGCTACCCGCCTCACTTCCGGGCTTCACTGATTCGCTAGCCCTCCACCAATCAAATTGCTCCAAATGAAAGACGGTCGGCCGCCGATTGACAGGCTCAAAACAAGCCCGACGACCTCTACGTCGGCCGACGTCACGGCACACACCAAACAGATTTGTCTTTTTTTTTGACGACGGCGATTATCGGGCTGGTGTGTCCTGGCCTTTAAATTTCAGCTGAAACGGATGAACCTTAGAAGTCTTTTGTACTTAAGGTGTCCTACAATCAGTGCAGTTAAACTACAGACACGATCAGCCAATTGGCAAACTTAACAGTCTTATAATTGTACTACAATAAAGATAAAAGAAAAACCAGCAGAAAAGACATTTTACATTCTCCTGTCTTCCATCGGGTTAACGTCACATATTCCTTGCTCACATATGAAGCAGGGTGAAAAGAGGGGGGGGGTCAACGCGAATATATTTGTGTAAGAGGCTGCCTAATTACCAGAGCTGGTTTTCCACTTCACTTAACTTTCTAATTGGCTTGCCTTTTTGGCTGCCATTAATTACAAGATTTCATATTCCATTAATGATCGGGGGAGGGAACGACACGAGCACCCACTCACACATACTTACAGTATACATCAAGATACACGTACACACTCATACTGACACATACACACCAGTGAGCATAAGCACACATCTCATTTTTTAGCTCTCATTACACAGTATGGCTTTGTGTGTGTGGGTGCGTGCATGTGTGTGTGTGTGTGTGTGTGTGTGTGTGTGTGTGTGTAACCTGCAACAACTATTTTTTTACTAAAAGGCACAAAGCCGTTATTTTCAACAACAAGCAGCTTCATTAAACAATTTGTGGTGACTGTTTTCCTCATAGATGTTGTCTCTCTGTCCTGCAGCATCCCTACCCCTCAGAAGAACAGAAGAAACAGCTGGCGCAAGACACAGGCCTCACCATCCTACAAGTGAACAACTGGTGAGCCATTTCAGAGTTTACTTGCATTCGATATTCAGGGGTTTGTACCCCCAGGCTATCCAAGTTCTTAATGATCGGAATTAATGCCTCCACTCCACCCCTATGTTCCGTACACACACACACACACACACACACACACACACACACACACACACACACACACACACACACACACACACACACACACACACACACACACACACACACACACACACACACACAGACACAGACACACACACACACCACTTACGAAACCATCCTCACCTAGATCAATCCGTCTAAAGAGATATGGCCTGGAGTGATTTTCAAACCAACAGCCGAACT
>NC_137215.1:13581771-13739271 GCF_949987685.1 Ammodytes marinus | reverse complement strand
TAGAGGCTAGAGAGAGATCGAGATGCTAGAACTTGTTCGCAGAAAGCCTTCTGAGGTGTGTGTGTGTGTGTGTGTGTGTGTGTGTGTGTGTGTGTGTGTGTGTGTGTGTGTGTGTGTGTGTGTGTGTGTGTGTGTGTGTGCGTGCATGTGTGTGTGTTTTGGAATTAGCAGGACCAGTTTCAGTCCATGCCCTAGAGCCTGTTTCATACACTGCAGCTCTGTCAAGTTGCTTCAGCCTGAAACTCCCTGACATTAAAGCAAATACCACACACACACACACACACACACACACACACACACACACACACACACACACACACACACACACACACACACACACACACACACACACACACACATGAACACACATGTTTCACTAGGTATGACCTCACCCCCTCAGATTTCAACACTTTTAGAGTTAAAATGTGAAAATGATTTCAAAAACAACATTTTCTTCCCTCGGTTGAAAGTATGTTGCTACCAATAGCCTTTTACAGGAATCCTTCGCCTGTACAGACACGACCCTGTTTTTACTGTATTGTGTCAACAGAAATGTGTGTAGACTTGTGTGTGTGCTTATACACGTATAGGTGTCCATGTGCAAAGACACACTGTGAACCGAACACCATCTCTCCTCCCCCCCTTTCTCCCTCTTTCTTCCTCTCACTCTCTGTTTCTCTTACATCACAGCGTGCCGCCTGAGGCCAAACCTGCATTTCTCTTCATTCGCCTCTCTCCCAGTCTTTTTTATTACCTCCTCTTTTCTCCCCGCTCCTCTCCCTTGCTTTTCATCCTTCTTTTGTAGCAGCGGAGGGGGTGGGGGGGGGTCCGAAACATGAAAGGCGGCAGAACGTGAATGCCAGGGTCTGTGCTGAAGCACACATGGTCGCTGTCGTCTTTTCGCCGACATCAGTCAGTTGTTGTTCTCACGCTGATGTTTTTCTCGTCTTGATCAAATGCTGTTGAGTGAATCAGCAAGGGGCAAGTGTTCTTTTTTTTGCCAAAATTACACATATTGCAAAAAATCTTGGACACTTTCTCCTCCAATAAACAGGCGAAATAACTGACTTTGATTTCATAGATTAAGGTAAATCATGGTCCTAAGGATTTGCAGACAAAGCATAAAATAATGAGGCTAACAGTTTCTGCTGTGTTGAGACTTTACAAATGATTTTAAGCAGATCAGCGCTAATAATAACAACCTAATAATTAAATGTCAGCTTGTCCCCTCTGTAAAACAATCTATTAAATCGTTATCCAATCAGTTTCCTTTCCAAATGCTACTCCTCTTTTTCATCACTTCTACTCCTTGGTGTTTGCTGACTGAGGATGTCGACTGCCTAAAACTGCCTTTACTAGTTTCTGGGCAGGCAGAGGGATCCCCCGTAGAGATGGCCGCTGTGAGCCAGCAGGGGGAAGTGACACGCGCAGAGACAGGATATGACACGCGCAGTTTGGGGGGTGGATTTAGGTCAATTGCTGTGTGTTTGTTTGCAGCAGTCCCTACTGCAAGCCCTGTCAGCAACACTAGCTCGGTCATCTGTGTGTGTGTGTGTGTGTGTGTGTGTGTGTGTGTGTGTGAGAGAGAGAGAGTGTGTGTTTGTGTAAACCTAGATTTTTTTCTTCATTATATCGCCAGGTTTTGTATTTACATGTGTATAAAGTGGGAAGAACTAGCACACACTTTATGTATTTACATGCAAATACTTGTACACCCCCCACTCCCCTTCAAAAAAGAAATAAATAAAACTCAAAAACATACACAAGTAGAGTAAGGCTTACAGAGCCTCTGATCACATACATATGGAGCAAGACACTCATACACACACAAATTGATCCACATACATTTTGACCTTAGCCCAAAGGATAATGGACACAGGCTCTGTCCAATGTAGTGTTTGTAGAGTGGGTAGAGCAGGACGGCCATGTTGTTTCAGGCCATGCTTGAAGCCATACCCCTCTCTCTGGCATTGATGGATGACTGGCTAACTATGTCCAAGACTGTGTGAAGGGAAGCAGGAACTGAGATAAAGAGAGGGACGGAGGTCACATGTGGCAGCTACACGCTCCCTTCTGATGTCTTATTCTTTTTCTCTGCCTTTATTTCTTAGTTTTTTCTTCTTCTTTGCCGCTTGTAATCTGAACTTCCCCTCTCACTCCCCCTGTTTATATTTTGCCTTTTGGCGAGTCCTATTTAGCAGTCAGTGAGTGTTGCAGAGCCAGCCCAGTCATAGCCAATACGTTAATGTATGTTTCTCGAATGGGCAACATTTCCTCTCTATAACTTTGACAGGCACCTGGTTGTCATGGACACAGGCATACACACTAAACATTACGTACACACTAAGCTTGTCTCCTGTTTGTGTGCGTGAGAGTGTGTGTGGTTACACACCCTGTCCCTTCACTCTGTAAAACCAGCTTAAGTGGTAGATTCATGGCTCTCTTAATGGACACTGGGCTCTTGGGTAGTGGAGCAACAGAGTGTGTCTGCGTGTGTGTGCGCTTACAAACTTGTATTTTATGTGTGTGCAGTAATGGGGATTAAATGACCCCATGGCTGCTCTCAGTCTAAAGCTCCTTTTAAATTTCACACTGTTTTCTTATGTTTCCCTCCATATGTGGCACTGGATCCAACTAATCCACCTCAAGTTATTAGGAGCTGGACCAGCAGACCAGCATGCACAGAATGTGTATGTGTGTCAGTGTGTGTGTGTCTGTACATAGCTATGCATGCATTTGGAGATGGCTCAGTAAACTACTTGCCTGCCAATAAAGACTTATATGATTTGCTGACTCAAAGCACAGGCCTCCTTTCTAATAACAGCCTAGCTGAAGCACTCAGACTGGATCAAGTGACTCCTACATGACCTCACTTCACCCTTACTTGTGTGTGTTTGTGTGGCATGTTTTTTAATCTTTCTGTGCATTTACATATGCTTATGTGTTTTTATGTCTGTTGGGCGATATGGGTGTTTCAATAAAAATAGACACAGACAAATATTTGAAAGTTAAATATTTGCATTGTCCATACATTGCACTCTGCCTTCCCTGTTGGCTAGGTAAGCTTCTCCCTAGACTCCTGACAGTCCTGTAATTATTAAAATAAAAATAAATATGAGGCAAATATTTAGGTTAACATTTTTAAAAGCACTTACATTGCTGCACAGCAGTCACACTGACGATGCTGCCTTCAGTGTCTCCATACCTTATTTATTAATTTTCTTAATCTACCTTGTGGGCGCTTGTGAGCGCAGGTATTCAACTTGTTTCAATCCATGCCCTGTTTCCCATCTCTTGCCCATTTGTGGATTTGTGTGTGTGGCAAATTTACACAAAAAAGTTTTACAAGCAGCTGCATTAGTTTATTTAAACTTATCTTAAGCATCTTATCCAAGCATCTGGCCTGAGAAAAACACTGAGAAGGAGAAAAAGGGATGTTGAAATGGGAAAAGAAAGGGAGGTGATTCATGAGTTAACTTGACAGCTGTCTGTCTTGACAATGAAGTTCTGCAGGGATTTAAGGGGTGACATAACTATTGGAATTGGGTGCATATTGTGTGTGTGTTAGCACCGACATGCTGTAATGCTTATCTTGTGATTTATGACTGGAAACTGTATTTTTGTCGGTGCACAAGCGCACACCAACTGCTTCTGTGTGGTTTTAGCTTTTTCCTACATTTTGTTATCTAGCTTTAATTTGTATATGGCTTTTATCATGACAGGATTGGTTAAAAAAGTTATTTTTAAACTTCCAAACTTATTCAGATAAAGTAACAGAACAGTGTTTAAGTTTGCATGGTGGTTGTGTGTGTGTTTGTGTGTGTGTGTGTGTGTGTGTGTGTGTGTGTGTGTGTGTGTGAGTGAGTGTGTGTTGTGTGTGTGCACACGTGTGTTCACCAGGGAGTAGGCAGAATATATGGGCAAGGCGTTAATTGTGGTTGAGCAGCAGACAATCGATGGTAGCCGCGCAGTGACAACCTGATGATAAGCAACATGATTCCACCCGTCAGAGCTCGCTTTCTTTAGTGCTTTTAAATAACATTGATTGGCAGCTGGGAGGAGTGTGCGGTTACACAGTTATTATAAGCCACTCTCAGATTTGAATATGCATGTAAACCTCTGTCGGCGTGTGCTGAAATCCACCTCCAGGTCCTGATGCGTTGTTTGTGTGTATAAATGTGTGGTGTGTGTGTGTGCAGGCCAGGGTGCTTGTGTGTGTGCGGACATTTTCTCAGATTACTAATGTACTATTTGTAGTAAGTGCAGAGGACATGTGTATGTGCACATTTGTGTGTTTCAGTGTGTCTCACATTACTAATATAATATCGGTGGTAGGCTCAGGAGGTATGTGTGACTGTTGGTGTGTGTGTGTGAGTATGTGTGCCACAGAAATTGAGAACTCCACATGAATTTAAATCAACGAGCTTGCAGAGTAACCTTTTGTATATCCAATCTGCATCTTTCCACTGCTCGTTATTAAATTATCCCCTAATTGGTCACGCAACAAAGGCAGCTGATGAAAAAGACAATTTCTTGCTTTTAATTGGGCATTTCACGTGTGCTTCGTGTACACCTGTGTGCGGCTGCCTCAGCTCTGTGTGTGTGTGTGTGTGTGTGTGTGTGTGTGTGTGTGTGTGTGTGTGTGTGTGTGTGTGTGTGTGCGTGTGTGTGTGTGTGTGTGTTTGTGTGTGTGTGTCTCTGGTGTAATGAGAATAGGACATTAGCAAGGGCTTGGCAGATGCCGTCGCAATCAGTTCCACTCTTTCCAGAGAAGGAGGGACAGGGGCGGGAGGTTTGATCCAGACATTAACAATCTCAGAGGAGAAATAGATTGGAGGGAGAACAACAAAGAATAAAATACCCCCCCAGTTTCCTTGTATGCCTTGGGTTGTAGCATAGCATATGGCCGACATGTTTTTTGATACTCTGTACCATGGGTGCATGCATATGTCAAGCACGTGTGCCCACGGTCGGAATCAAACTTATGCCCCTGTCAGTGTTTGCACTTTATTTCAAGTCATTTTCCTTTCCTCCTGCTTGTCTTTTTTGCCCAACTTTAGGCGTACCACCAATGGTGTGTCACGCCAAAATAGCCCAGCTATTGTTGGCGCTATGCAGAGCTGAATAGTGCAGCTCATTGTGTTGTGATGGGAGGCAGGGGAATGAACAGGCCATAAACACTGGCCCTATAGCACCCAGGGGTCATGCAAAGGTGAAGCCTCACTCCCCCTAATAGAGGAGCTCCGCTTTTCTCTCCTCTCCTCTCCCTCTCTCTCTCTCTCCTCCCTGTCCCTCTATCACTCTTTATCTCTCTTTCTCTTCTCCCTTTCTTATTTCCTCTCTCTTGATTCCCTTCTTTTTTTCTCTCCCCTGACCCTTACCTCTCCCTTTCTCACAGTCTTTCTCTCTGTCAGCTTATTAACGGTCACAGCAAGAGTGTCTGGTTTGCAGACCAGAGCCCCCTTTCCTCGCCCCTCCGCCCCCCACCCCTTGACTCTCTCTCTCTCTCTTTCTCTCTCTCTTTCACTCCTCCTTCCCTCCCATTCTCCCTCTCTCCATCGCTCCGTTCCCCTGGCTGCTATTATGAGAGGCATTTTATCCTTTGTTCCAGCCCCCATGGTGCATCTGGCCTCAGATATGGGGACGACGGGGACAGGAAACCGGCGAGAGTTTTTGCAAAGAGGGGGGTGGGGGGGGGGGGGGTTTGGTGGGCTAGAGGAGTGTGGGTTTGCTGCTGGGAGGTGTACCGCCAGTTTCCACCACACAGGGAAGGAATGATAAGGAGGGAGAGCAAGCAGGAGAAGGAAACAGATACAGAGAGAGGGACAGTCAGGGAGGTATGACAAGCAACAGTCACTGTAGTTACTCTGGCCGCAATAGCACTTGTAGGCCTATACCAGCCACAGCGTAGCATAGCATTGATAGTTGGATTTTGACTTCATTGATACATAGTCAATAGAGTAAATAAGCCATGGTGCCGTATGTATTGAAGGTCACATCAAGTTACCAGTCCCATCACATTCCTTCCTGAGCCACTTTTACCCAGGAACGAATGCTAGGCGTTCTAAGTAGCGCTGCACACCTATTGCTAAAACCACGTGCTTTGTTGCATCAGTGTATTTTCGAAGGAAGGTAAGGGAAGGAACCACATTTTGCAGGAAAGACAGTGGAAGGAATAGAAAGTGAGAGAGAGAGGAAAAAGAGAAGCAAGGGGGACTGCAATGGAAGACAGAAAGAGGAAGGAGGTGAAGAGAAGGAGGTCAACAGTTAGCCAGCGCTGGCCTCAAGTTGACCTCGTCCCTTCTATATAAAGGGCCTGGTAAGGAGAGGAGAGGAGGAGTGAGGAGAGCTACTAAAGGAATGCTCAGGCCTCCTCAACCCTCCTTTGCCCTCTCCCTCTCTCCTCCTCCCATATCTCCCCCAGCAAAACAGGGTAGGGATGAAGGGAGGAAGGGAGGGAGGGGGTGTTGGTGATAAAACTCCAGACGTTCCCTCATTTGATGGTGCTCTGCCATGTCAGTGCATTCTTGCATTCCTCCCTAGCTCTTTCTGTTTCTGTCTCCCCCCCACTAATTCCAGTTCAACATACTTTATTGTAACCAATCGAGATCAGGATTGCCCAAGCATAAAGCTCAGATATATCCACACCACTTTATTTTCATTACACATCACATAAAGCTCCTCTGGCAAGCGCTGTTAAAAATGTATTATTCTTTTTAAAACACATCTTGAATGTAAATCTGAGCAATTATATATCTAGAAAACATTGCAGGGGGAAATGATCAGGCTGCTACTCATTCCTCTCCCTTTCTCTGGCAATCTGTCTCTGCCACCCTCTATCTCATCATTCCCCTGCAGCTCTGTCTTTTTAGAAGGTGATAAAGGATAGATAGAGGGCAGAAAAAAGAGGAGGAGCCCCATAAAGCAGTTACAGAAGGAATATTAAAGAGATATAATGAGAGAGGGTTCCATTCACTAATTAGGGATCAAACCGATGCACACAACAGCCAGTGTCCCTTTGTCTCTGTCCCCCCCCCTCCTCCTCCTCCTCTCCTCTCCTCTCCTCTCCGTTCCTAGATCTCTTAAATGCTTCTTTTTTTCCAGCTTCAGAAGTTTTTGCGCGACTATTGTTGCCTTAAAGTTGGGCTAATGCCCCCCCTTTCAGAGCTGAAATAGAAGTGTCCGGTGGGGCAACAGCAGGAACACATAAATCAAGTCAGAAGCCCCAAGAGCCCTCTCTCCTTCGGGTCAGTACAGGTCAAAGGGTCATTTCACAAGGGGTTAGGCTGAGCAAGGCCAGAGCCCTGCCTGTGTGAGTGTGTGCGAGGGCGTGAATGTGTGTGAATGGATGAAGGGGAGGGAGAGAGATTAAGAGTGTGTGTGTGTGTGTGTGTGTGTGTGTGTGTGTGTGTGTGTGTGTGTGTGTATGTGTGTGTATGTGTGTGTGTGTGTGTGTGTAGTTAAAAACCAGTGATTAGTAGATTTGAATATGAGTAGCAGTTTGTGTGTGTGTGTGTGTCTCTGTGCACAATAAATGGTCTGTCCGTGTGCTTTTATTGGAGGTCACAGGGTAAAGGGGTTTGTCCAAGGCTAAATGTACCAAACCCTGCTCCTGTGAAAACACACACACACACACACACACACACACACACACACACACACACACACACACACACACACACACACACACACACACACACACACACACACACACAGACACACAGACACAAAAAAACTCCTGCTGTCACAGAGTAACACATGGTCACCTGTCTTAGCAGAGTATCACCAAAAACATTGCCTCTCACCGGTGGCAAAGTGACATGTTTCTGTCAGCAACACTTCCCACACTGCCGAGCCTCCAAGCCCACAGTGTGTTAAACAGTCAGCAATGTCAGCTCATCGTAAGGTGGAACATCTCCAACAAAGCGAGATGGGTCGACATGTTTCAAACAAGCAGAGAGAAAATCCTGGTTAAGCTTCGCCCCACAAAGACCCCAGTGTTCAGCCCAATGTGCCTGTGTGTATAAGCTGAGGCTGTGCAAGTTTCTACAAGTTGTGGACTTGTACATTTTGAGAGAGACAACTGCCTCGGTTGTGGAAGCTGTTAAGAAGTGACTTTTGCCGTTGCTCTATTGGGGCTTTACCAGCGGTTCATGGTTGCTTAGGGGAGCATAATTCCAACATGTCACTGTTATGGTTAAACTAAGGGGAAAAGAGGCTTGGTTGGCAATGTGTTTGTTTTCATTTTGTGTGCCAAGATTTTCATGGTCTTAGTCAGCAAATTTCTGCCCGATCTTGTTTTGAGATTGACACTGACTGTGTTTCTGTGTCCTTGTCCCTTCTTCCTCCTCCTCCCTCCCTCCTTCCTCCTTCCATCCACCCTCCTCTTCCTCCTTCTCTTCCTCTGCTCCAGGTTCATTAATGCCAGGAGGAGAATAGTCCAGCCCATGATCGACCAGTCAAACCGTGCAGGCAAGTCTCCTATAGTTACTGTATTCAAGTCACGCAGGCGAAAGCCGTCCACACTCCATGCACCCGGAGGCCCCTCAGCTGGTAAATACAGGATTGATATACCCCCATCTTGGAATGTCCAAAAACCTCCTGGGGCTTTTCCCCTTCGTGACTGACCACTAAAATTAAGAAACCAAAACATTACAACATTAACAGCAACCATTAAACTTTGTGCCATTTGAGGTGAGAAACAATTTATTAATTTATAAAAGATAATGATTTGGCTGAAAATGAGTGGATTTATATGTCTCAGCCCATAAACAAAACTAGCTGTGTTCTTCAGTAAACTTTGCTCTTAACCCTCTCCTCCCTCCTTTGCCAACAAGGCAAAGTGAAAATAAACACTCAACCCTTCTTCCCTATCTCAAACCAAAACATAAAACAAGCTACACCCGTTTCTTTTTTTGGGTGACCATTGTTTGGCTTTTTGGCTCCAGACCTCCCCCCCCCCCCACCCCGAGGGGGCGAGGGAAGTGAGTGAGCGGTCCCCCTGGTGCATGGCTTGGTTTGGACTGCTGTAAACTTTATTACCTGTAATAGGGGTCAGAGGTCAGGGTGGCATTAGGGGCGCAGTAAAGTTCAAAGGCATTCAGTGGGGTTGAGTTCTTGCTTTTGCTTGACTGACCCCCAAAAAGCCTGAATCGAAGGTAAGTGGATTTCTATGAGAACAATGGAGGCCAGCATAAAAAAGAGAACTGTATCAGGTTTCACTTATGGTTGCGGCTCAGTTAAAGGCAGTATTTATTAGATAAAGCATTTAGGTCGGAGCTGATTCTGAAGCCACTCAGCAAGAATGACTGATCACAGCAGCGTCAGTCTGGAGCTCATTTTGTTCTTTTGATCATGTGTATATTCATACATTGATAAAGTGGCAATTAAAGGTCACAATGTGTATTATTTAAGTGACATGTAACAACCACCTTGGCATTACATAGCAACGATGTTGCATTTGACATGACTTTACCAACCTTAAAGCTTCTTCAAAAAATAAATACTTTATGTTAAAGAATAAATTGAAATGTATTTTATTCAGACGACTCTAGTGATGCTAACACATTTGATGAGCTTTCAATGTGTATGAGCGGTTGTCACATCTCCCAGATGGCTCAAATCTCATTGTAAAACAAAAGTCCTTGTGTGTGTCTTAGTTTACTGTGTGTTGAACTCTCTTAGTCTGATCCCGATTAGAAGCATTTAGACGCGTTAAAAGTCTACCAGTGGCTAACAGAGGGCAGGCTGGCTGGACAGACACGGAGCATGAATGACGTTGACAAAAACAACGGCGGCTCCCTGTGCGTGCACCGGCCAGCAGATGATCCGCGCTTCGGCCACTGAGCCTTAATTAAAAGCACTAATTGACCACTCCGTCTCCTCCCTCCAATCCCTCTATCCCTCCCTCCCCCCTCTGTCTCCTCCCTCCATCCACACAGTAAGTCAAGGAGCTCCCTACAATCCAGATGGCCAGCCAATGGGGGGCTTCGTCATGGACGGCCAGCAGCACATGGGAATCAGACCACCTGGTAAGGCTTTCTCTGTGTGTCTGTCCCTTTTTCTTTCCTCCCTCCCTCCCTCACTCTTCCCATCTTTCTACTGTAATTTTTTATTTTCATACGTTTGCCCCACTTTTTTCCCCCATCTTCTCGTGTCTTTCCTCATCAGTCCTTCCCTTAAGTATTTTTACTCCTTTCATCCCTTCTTTTTTCTCACCCGTATGCTCTCCTTTCTCATCTTCTAACATCAAATCTAAGTGTCAGTGGGTTTCATTCAGCACCCTGCCATGTCGGTGGGTTACTCTACCAGCAATTTCCCTCGTCTTTGCACGTCTTTCCCAGCACATAAAGGCAGCTATATGGGCGTCATTTGATGGTTTAGGTGTAAGCTGGGCAGTACGTGCACCCTCAAACACAGTGAAAAAGATAGACACTGCTCAGACACACATACTGTACACACACAGACACACACCGCTACCTCCCCCACCCTCGACACACACAAACCAGAACAGGTGTGGTCAATCACATTACACAACCATCTCCTTCCTCACTCCCACTCCCTATGCTCTCTCTCTCTCTCTCTCTCTCTCTCTCTCTCACGCCATCAGGTCTAATCCTAGAGTTTGTCCTTAAGCTCCTCTCCTCCTCCTCTATCCCCTGTTTTCTGGGATTCTCTCAAGACTCTAACCCTATCTCACCTTCCACTCAAAGTCAGCAGGTTTGGATAAACTGCCAGGCTACTTAACCCCCCCCCCTTCAACACACCTCGCCCTGACAGAGTTAAGCCACCATGCTCCTCTGCTATGTTGTCGGTCAGGTTTCATAGAAAAAAAATAACATCTCCGGTATTTACCTCAGTGTTTTCCCCTTAAGTGTTGGCAAACATTTTCCTGGTTGCACTTGGTTGCGTTCACTTAACACAATTTAAAAGCATTTGCTGTCTTTTTAAATAAGCTAAAATAACTGTGTTTGATTGCACAGACACGGTTTTGCATTTGAATTCACTCCCTCTGTGTTCCTTAGGACCAATGGGTGGAATGGGCATGAACATGGGCATGGAAGGTCAGTGGCACTACATGTAGCCCCGCCAGAGTTCGACCAATCGCAACACAAAGGGGGATGTAAGTATACTAAATGACACACTGACATACAGTTTTTGACAGATTTCTGTCATTTTGTTACCATGTACTGGAAAATCGTTATGCAAAAGTTATTTTACGTAGAAAGCATACGTCATTGTTTGGTGGCTTTTCTCAAAACTAATGTAGTTCTGAATAATTTGTACTTTTTTACTGTAAATAGTTTTATTTTTTTTTAAATACGCTCATGTTCTTCCAAGGCTGATTTTTCTGTTACTCTCTTTCTCCTAATGTCCCACCCTCAGCCTGGTGATAAGAGCCTTTGATCACAACCTTGTAACTCTTTGAGTATGAAATGTGTGTGTGTGTGTGTGTGTGTGTGTGTGTGTGTGTGTGTGTGTGTGTGTGTGTGTGTGTGTGTGTGTGTGTGTGCGTGCGTGCGTGTGTGTGTTTGTGTGTAGCTGCTTAGCTTTCTCACATATCACTCCAGGACTGAACATCCTTCATATCATGGAAGAGAGGATAGAAGGGAATGTTTTCAAAAAGATAAAACAAGGTAAAGAGAGGAAGAAAGACAGAGGGGGGAGAGAGAAAATCAGACAGTTCCATGTATTTGTATAAATGTTCTCATACGATATAAAGATATTGATTATGCTACAAATACATTTTGAATGATTGATCGGTTAAATTTTGATTGAAAACAATACTTAATATAGAAATTCAAAAATGTTATGTATGCATATTTACTACATTTCTTAGTTTGTACGTGTGTGTGTGTGTGTGTGTGTGTGTGTGTGTGTGTGTGTGTGTCTCAAACAGACAGGGAAAGGAGCAGAGGGGTGATGAGAAGGGAATAAGGCGGGGATAGTTCGGGACAGGGGAGTGGGTGGTGAGATGAGGTAGAGTGGGGGACTGGGGGGGGCAGGTAGGACGTTGCCATGGCAACAGACTGATTGGCAAAAATGTATGCAGTCGTCGCTGGTGCAAGGAGAAGGAGAGAGAGAGGGAAGTGAGCGCCCCTTAAGTGTCATAAATCTGCCGGGTTGCTGTTGATGCATGAGCCACATTAATACACACACTAACCAGCTAGAGGAGCCATACACCCCACCCCACCCCCCCTCTCTCTCTCTGTCTCTCTCTGTCTCAATCCCTCTTTGTGGTTTTTCTCACTGTCAATTTTCCTCCTCTGTCTCTTTCACACAAACACCTTTTCTCTCTCTCTCTGTCGCTCTCTCTCTCTCTTTCTCACACCTCCTCTCCCCCTGTCTCCCTCCCTCCCTCTTTCTCTCCCTCCCTCTCTCTCGCCCCAGGGCCAAATATACTCCCACATAATTCTGGATGTATACTGGCTTGGTGTTGTCACAGTGCACAGTGTGTATAACGTGGCTACGGGTCCAATCGTTGGGAAACATAATTTTTTAGTGTTTGTGTGTATTAGTGTTTGTCCATGTTGGTACACCACGTGTGTTAACCTGTGTGCATGTATAACTGTGTGAGTGTGTGTATACCAAACACAAACATTCATATGTGAAATACATGCATTTGGTCATGTGTACACACTGTGTGTGTGTGTGTGTGTGTGTGTGTGTGTGTGTGTGTGTGTGTGGTAATAGGATTACTCCTGGCACAGGGAGGGGACACAACTAGTGCAAAATGGAGGAGGTAGCCAGCAGGGTATGGAGCTTAGCTGGGCCTAATTGACTAGATCCAAATTAAATATGCCATCACCAGAGGTGTGACCAATGGATTTGACTTATTCAGTTTACAAAAATAGAGACCATTAACCCTCCACAGAATGTGCGTACATATGTGTGCGTGCTAGGAGGGAAATATGAAGCCCTTGTTTCTGTCAAGAATGTCCACAACCAAAAGCAAAGACAGGAAATCTCACATCGAATGGCATCTTTCAGGATCCAAATGCAGGGAGACATGGTAATAGAAACGGATGTGTGTGTGTGTGTGTGTGTGTGTGTGTGTGTGTGTGTGTGTGTGTGTGTGTCTGTGTGTGTGTGTGTGTGTGTGTGTGTGTGTGTGTGTGTGTCTGTGTGTGTGTCTCTGTGTGTGTCTGTGTGTGTGTCTGTGTTTGTGTGTCTGTGCTACTTTGTGCAAGTGTGTAAACATGAGGGCTGGTTCACCATGTCCAAGCTGCCTCTTTCCAGCAGCTGCTAGCCTTCCCAGCAGAGCTTGCTTTAAACAGCTTCAATTTGCCTGCTGAATCTCGTAATTGGGCCACCAGAGGAATCCTCTGCGAAACGGGCAAAGCACAGAGAAGAGTAGACAGTAAGAGAAACGACATGGAGAGAGAGAGAGAGAGAGAGAGAGAGAGAGAGAGAGAGAGAGAGAGAGAGAGAGAGAGAGAGAGAGAGAGAGAGGGGTAGACAGAAAGAGGGAGGGGTGGATGAAGAGATGGGGAATGAGAGAAGAGTAAACGACACAAGGGAGGGGTAGAGGGAGTAGGGAGGGAAGAAGATAGAAGCTGGGAGAGAGATGGTGACAGAAATATGTCTACTCTCCCTCACGACTATAGTAGTTTCTTTACAGCTTCATTAGCTAGCCGTTGCTACCTACTAGCTTGTCTCCGTCAAATATAGCTACTTTCCTTTCTAGGCCAATTAAATGTAAGTGATGTGTTATATTCTTTCATGACCAATTAAATTAATAGGTTATTATGGGAGGGGTGGGGGAGAAACAGTTATCTTATTTGATTAAGAGAGCACTGGTTCATTATATTTTATAAGCAATTTTCATTAGCTGAGTTGAGGTTTTGTTACTGCGGGGCTAAATTGAGCGGTTATTGTGCTGAGCCTTGATACAGAAGGTGTGCCTAGCAGTCAGACTGCAACATTAGTTAAAACTAAAGCCAATTAGTCCTGCTTAGTGAAAAGCGTTATGCTTTCCACCCAATGATGATTACAGAGCTTATATCCCCTTGCGAAACAATACACCTGTCAGCCGGGATGAAGCCCAGCAAGTCAAGCAGAAATGAGCTGAGCCTTTGATAGCGACGAGAATGACTCCCGGATGACCCTTACCCCCTTTTTTTCCCTGCTTCCTCTCCCCTGCTTTCCCCATTCCACCAAATTAGCCAGGGGTGGCCCCTGAAAACTGTAATTTTCAGTTTTAGGACAATAGATATCACAGGGTGGAAGAATTCATTATGGCGCAGAGCGTATGGAATTTTTCCCTAGGCCCTTCCCACTCTCAGCTTTTCCCAAAATGTCGGTTCGAACGCTTGAGTGAACGCTGCCTGTAACCTCTTTGCTGCCGGTCTCGGCTGGAGACCCTTTGTCCCAGGATTCACTGCTCCAATCATTAAGCACAAATTTGTTAACCTTCTGCTGAGGGGTCAAGATCCCTCCCCTCTCCCCCACTACCACGCACCCTCCCACCAACGCCCCCCACCCTCAACTTCTCTTTCTGGTGGATGAACTTTTACTATTAACGAACATTGAAAAAAACAGGTCCCAATGGGGATTTTGTTCCCCCACGTATTGTTCATGTGAATGTGTGTCCCTGTTGATTTGGCCCTTCTGGAATCCCCCTTGGAGTCTCAGAAAAGAGGCCTACAGCTCAATGTATTGATTGGCTTATTAAATGAAAAACCTTATTAGCAATGTAGCCTTTTTCAAGCATGCATGGTGTTTATTAGGCACTTGACATGGATTCCCTTCAATCATCAGGATACTTCCAGAACCAGGTTTACATATACAAAAGCAATGAACATCAAAAACAGCAGATATCCAACAGACGATGTATTCAGATATTTTATAGTAATAATTTATCTTGTGGTGTTAAGTCACTTGTCAATCAAATAGTATTGTCTTTTCCTGAAGTTTGAAACTTTGCAAAACAAATGTTTTAATTTTATTGGTAATCAATGGCCCATTTGCTTTAAGCACGAGCATTGCTGCTGCACTGCATTTAAACTAGCATGGCTAATTGCTTAGCTTGTTGTAGTGCCACAGGTTATGTCCTACAATAGAAAGGTCACAGTTGTTGATGCCATTAGGTCCTGAAATATATGTAACCCCTACCACCTAAGGCTTTTGAAAGGAAGCTAATTGAAGCTATAGCATGGCACACATAATAGTTCGCCCTTCTCTTACACAAGACGCACCTATTCTCCTCAGTGGCCCAGGTGAAAAGTGATGGATGGGGAAGAATAACAAATGAGGGCCCTTGCGTTCACTGCTCTATTGTCCTTTTCCCTGCCTGCCTTTGTGTCAGTCTGTAGTGGCCCTCTTGTGTGTGTGTGCCCAACGCGTGGACGGGCCCCGGGCGCTCTCAGGTGACGGGCGGGTTGTGAGCCTCACCTCTCCTCTTTGGTTTTGACAACAATGGCCGTGGTTCGTCAATGGTGATTTTTACGTCCTGCCGAGATGGATGGGAGGCTATTGTTGTAGGGAGGGAAGAGGGTGACGATAGATTTCTTTCCTTCATTTGCCATTGTTACATGAGGTTTGATATAGCAGGTTGCATCAGGTTAAAGGGTTTTGGCTGACATTTTACAAATTATACTGCAGTACTTTGAAACAAGACTGAATTCTATATCTGTACTTACTATTACTACTGTTAGTAGCCTATTCATCTGAATTGTTTTTAATTGTTTTACAAATGCAGAGTAGTGAACAGTCCAAAGATAAATAAAAGGCTTATTTTCTGTTTCCTTGTAGTCCAGTTTAACTGATTATCCAGGAAATGTTAAGTACTGGAACTTGGTATCACTTCAAGTCGATGATGTGTGTTTTGTCTCTAAGTCCTCTAGTACTGTTAAAGTAGCATTACTGCGGGCAGGATTAACTCGCTAAACCCTCCAATGCTCCCTCTCTCTCTCTCTCTCTCTCTCTCCCTCCCTCCCTCTCCCTCTCCCTCTCTCTCATACACATCCACACAGTCTAAGTGAAGGGCAGATGTGGGTCTGTATTCTTGCCCATACAACAGTATATAGCTATGTTTGGTTAGCAGCAGTTGCCACATACTATACTACTCCTCCAGGGTCTTATCAGCAAGTCCTACCATGTCCACCTGACATTGGCCTGAAAGTATAAAGTGAGAGTCTGTTTTCTGGGTGGGATCTATTGTCCTATTTAATAAATGATTAATGACATCTAACTCATTCAACAGTTGTCTCTTTTGTAGTTAAATTGATTATGCCCGACCGGTGGAGAGAGTTTGCAAATTTTGCTTAGAGCTTCATGAACATTTGCATGACGTTATACATCCACTAGAGTTTTTATTTTGTTAAACCCTTATACAAACACCACATTTAGATATCTCTGCCATCAGGTTGAAACAGTGTTGTCGCTACAGCATCAGCACTGATCAGTTGACTTTCACAGGACGATTAGTTTTTTCCCGGGTTGAAGTTATAAAGGCTTTCACAAAACAACAGTGATACTGTCTGACTGGAAAGTTTCAAATGAATCCTCTGTATTCTGACATTCACAGCAGACTCCGATATGTTTGCAGACAAATGCAAACTCATTTACTTGTGCAAAACGTATCATTGATGACAAACCATTTTTTAAAAATCTTGTCTTTCCTCAGCACTGCACGGCAAACCAGGGGATCACTTGTCTCACAGAGGCCTATGGAGCATGAGAACGGAACTCCTCCACTTTCCTGGCGAGAACAACCAACAGCAAGCCATCTGTCCGCCTCCAAGACCCAACAACATTTGATTCGGCTGGTATCTGCAACGTGGAAAGCTCCCATGGCTGCCCGCAGTGATGCACAGTAGATCCAACCTCATCCAAAAACAGATGACCCCCTGTCCCGACAGACCCCTGCATCTTCTCTAGTGGGCACAGACTTTTGCCCTCTTGCAGCTGCCCTCTAGGTTCACATGGATTCCTCCTTTCAAAGTGATTGCGATTGCGAGCATAGATGACACACGAGAGACACACTGTGTCCTTTGCCTATACTTTTGGCGAATGCAGCACCTGGTGATATATTCTAGACTCTTTGGCAAACAAAAGAGACTTCCTGTGAAGAGCACTCCACTCTTTGGGACAATGGAATTGGACCAAGGAGAAGCCAATGTCTGTATCTGAAAGGACACTCAGAAAGCAAAAAAAGGTGCCCTTTAAAAAAATATAGTGGATTGAAACATGGAACGAGGGAAAGCAAGAGAAAAGAAATTAAAAGTATAACTATATCAACCCCTTGTTTGGGAAGCGAGTGGAGAAAGAAAATATACTGTATACTGTTGTAAAATTACGCTGGACTCTCACAAGAACTGGGAATTTAAGTATTGTAAATGCTATTGTATTGTTCTGCATATTATGTTGTTTCTAATAGATTTTTTAAAAAAAGGATGTGAACTTTTTTCTCTTTTTGTTCTGATTTCTTTCCACACTATGTGTGTGCCGCCTCTGCATTCAATTTGACCCCTGCCCCCTCCCTTCATTAAATCACAATGCATTTTTAAAAGAAAAAAAGTGAATAAACTGATGATTCGATCAGTCTGTCATTTCTCGCAGGCCTTTATTTGGATGGTAAGAGTGTGATGGCGATTCAGATGTCCTGTTTGTTTTATGTACATACAGTACACACAGCCCATCCACATACACAGCTATCTTGTATTACTGCTCCTATGGCTATACCCTATACTTCCAGTTTATTCTTTCTTTCCTTTTTTTTTTTTTTTACACTTTCATATCAGTTCATTATGTGTTCCTTTACTGGAGCAAAGTTTTCATTGGTAAAAAAAAATTATCTGACCATTTGGGGTCATGAAAATCTTAAGACATACGTATAACATATTGGATTAACTCCAAACACAGTGACATCAAGCTAAACACAGTAAATGAGAAGCTAACATTTTGGTTGTTCAAGGTTTTGTCATTTTATCCATTTCATACTATGTTGACATGAGGACAGACGCATAATGTAGGTGTGAACATGGCAAACATCATGACAGGCTAATAAACAAGATACAGCGTTTGAGTTAATGCACACAAACCCTAAAAAAAACTGTGGACAGGAGACTGCAAGTGTGTTTCCCACAAACATGTTGTTTCCTATTTTTTCGGTGATGTAGGGCCTCTGAAAGTCTATTCCTGTGTCCTATTGATGTGTTTTATGTCACAAGGCTGAACACTGGCATAGCCAATGGTTCTCCTCCCCTTGGCGTTTTGATTCAGCCTGATAACAGGGAGAGGCAGAGGCTATGGGAAAACACCATTCATACCACAGTCCATTCATTTTGATTACAACATGATGTAATGCTGATCAACAGACAGGAGAGAATGTAAAAGTCACTGAGTGAGTGTGTGTGTGTGTGTGTGTGTGTGTGTGTGTGTGTGTGTGTGTGTGTGTGTGTGTGTGTGTGTGTGTGTGTGTGTGTGTGTGTGAGAGAGAGAGAGAGTATGCACATGAGGGGGGGGGGGGGTAAGTGTGTGTGAGTGTGTGCATACATGCTTGTGTGGGTTATCAATGCATCCATTATCCATTGCTTCAAACATGTATTACTACGCACATCTTTAAGATTCCTTTGAAGACAAGTCGTGTTTCTTATGCTTTTACTTTGAAGGGTATATGTGTACATCTGTGTTGTAAATAAATACATTTTGTTCAAATAACAGCACTCATAACTAGTCTCACGTTATCTTCCTACATGCAGATGTGAAATATAAAAACATATTAATAAATGATTCTAACAATATATAACCCAAAAGTGACGCCGAAAAATTGAAATTAGGGAGCCGCGTATTCTCATGTCGACAAATGCCCATTGAAGAAAGCAGAGGTCCATGTATTCTTAAAGGAACATGCACTTCAGTCAACCTTCCTCCCATTGCTGTGGATAATGTGCAGATAATGCATGCGTTATGCTGTAATTTCCCCACACATAGAGAGGGCAGGCGAGGAAAGACGGGACACGGCAAGGAAGCGAATTATCTTTCATTTAGCATTAAAATTAATTTAGGTAAAATTGCTACAAACGTGTAAATGGGAAGATTAGTTCTCCCTCACGCCTTGTTGCCCGCAGTCAAAGTGCTCCGCCAGAAGCCCAGCGCTCTGCCGCCGATGTTGTCTCCGGGATACACTGCTCTTCAGGAGGCAAGAGGCTGAGCCGACGAGCGGAGAAGAGCCGAGCTAGTTTTGTGTAATTGATACATTTCGGAGAGCAGCCCTGAATCCCAAACTCAGTGTATTGTTTTTTTCAAACCAGCGAACAAGTGAGAGTCTGTTTTATCCATAACAATATGCGCGTGTAAATCAATACTCTGCCCTTCTCCGTCTGTATCTCTCCTCCGCGCGACTATTGTGTTTTTAGTGCCTTTGCCGAAGTGAATGCTATTTACACTAAAGAAGAAGAAGAAGGGGGAAAAAAGACACGCTCTTAAAAAACCCAGGCGACGTTTTAATTGCTTCGCTCTCCACCATGGCTGGAAAATCCGAGGCTGTGAAATGTGAATTCCTGAGCCCGTTGCCGCTGGGAGCTTTGGAGACAGACGAAAAAAAGCCCATGCTTGACTGCCCTCTTTAGGGAGGCCTGGTAACTGTCCGGGGCAGGGACGTTTGGAGATGGCGCACAGCACCATCTCTCCTTTTACGCACGGACATAAACCCCACAAAAACGCGTTTGGAAGTTTAATAGAAAATATGAAAGCTTAAACGACATACAAAGAGAAGGTAGCTGCAGAAAAAGAGTCCATTGCAACAAATAAATTCACAGGAAAAGTTAGTTTTACATATCGTTCGGTTTTACATTAAATACAACATGCAGATTTTTCTTTAAATCATTTACAAACAATTTGGCCACTAAGTTGATTTTGATTGGTGAGATCACTGCATTTTACTTTGAAAAATGTAGTTAAAAAAAATTGACTATGTATTCAAGACAAAAGTCACTTTTGTCCACTAGAAAAATACATGTGATTCTATTCAATTATTGGAATAACTTGATTTGATCGGTTTCAATCCAGTGACTTTAACGATCGAACAGTTTATTTTTATTTTTACAAGATACATATTTGTACGAGAGTCAATTCGTATTTAATTAATTGGATAACGTATTAATATGTAAAGACGGATTTTAATTACGAGCACTATTGGAACGTGTGCAAACACTTTTACACGATTGTGATTTTGCAAGTTTAGTGATGTTTTTCACAGCTGACCAGACCTATATTTCTGCTGAGAATTGAACGTATTGCCTGTTGTCTGTTTGCGTCTTCTGCAGTCTGAAACAATTTGCACAACACATATGAAGTTTGACTTTAGCTTATTCCAAAATCTGAAAGTCAAAACATAATTTGAAGTTAATGATGGTAGGCCTATACCCACCCCTCTCTCTGTCTTACACACACTGACCGCACAGTGAACTGTCAGAGTAATGAATGGAGCAGAAATGTGTTCCAGAGCAGAGGAGGTGCCCGGACAGGCCCGTCTTTTCCTCCCACAACAACGCAGATATGTGCCTTTGTGGTTGAAACGGGGAAGTTGAGCAAGTTACCGTGCGCCAAATGTTTTCTGCTACACAACAAGCCAAGACAAATCTCGGCGGAAATAATGTGTGTTGGCTTATTAATTGAAACCACTTGTTTGTCACTGGTTGCAGAACGCCTATAGGGGCCTGTTAGTTAAACTATTCCTCTCAATATCTGTTGAGTCAAATGCGATTGTATATGTATTTCATGCTACATTGAAACGAATACGCTAATACTTTTGTCCTTTATCATATATTTTATTTCCTAAAATAAAGTTACCACTGTAACACTGCGGGTTTCATTTCAGAGTGTATTCTCATTTTGAAAGGAATCGAATTAAGATAGCAGGTTAGCCCTTAATTTATAGGATTGAACACTAATCAAAGCGCTGTTTTTATTTTGAGTCCAATGATCCTCCTCTAGAGAGCCAGGAGTTAAATGTTAGCCATAACATTTGCAGATTGTGTACATTACGCAAACCGGCCTCTATGACCCCCCTGCTCCATAACTAACTGTCTAACTCGAAGGGAAAAAGGTGAGGAAAAAATTGTAAAGATTTGAAATGAGCGCGTAACAAAACCAATCAACCAATCAATTTATTATAGCTTTTCAAAGCGAAAATCATTACAGAGGAAATGGACTTGTGGCCGAGATGACATGTCAATATCTGAACTACTTTATGAAATCAATATAGCCACAAACAGTAGCCAAGCCCTCAAAACGACAAGACAAACTTTCCCTCCTTCAACCCCCCAAAAACAAAATCCACCTTCAGAGGTCGCGCGGCAGCTGGTTTCGAAACAAAAGGAGGGAGGGGAGAAAAAAACAAAAATCTGTTGGTGTGGGGAGAAAGACGAGAGAAGAGAGGACTGTTGAGCGGGGGCCATTTTGGATGTCATCTGTCTCCTTGGTGACGGGGCCCTGGCCCTCAAAAGCCCCTTGGGCGCACGGATTGTTTGAGAGGAGCCCGCTATTTTCTGCAGCATCATTTATCACTGTCACCACATAATGATTCCCCTCGCAGCTCCTTATTGATGTTTGTAATTGCATTATCTCATAAGGGGGGATGATCAATGGAGCCGAGAGGAGCATCGAGGGGTCAGGAGATGTCGGATTGCTGTTTGTCCATTTAATGCAACCAGGCTCTCATTATCTGCAGCCTCTCTGCGTTCAGGCTAAGTAACGTTTGGTCTGCTCTCCTCTGAGCTTTCACAGAAAGCAGAGGAAGAGGAGGAGGGCAGCAGCTCGTTTCATTTGTTTAACCCCAAGCCACTGCAGATAAAAAAAATTAGAAATGCAAAGGCGAGACAGAGGGAGAGTGAAAGTAACGTGATTAAGTGTTATGTTATTAGTTGCATTGAGTTTGAAAAACGAGATTCTGAATTAAGGCGCACAGCTCTATCTATTGGGTATCCGTCTGGTGTAGGCCTAGTGGTCCTATAACTTGTGAGGAAAATAGAAATATCTATAGGAGTAAGCTGTCTGAAATATTTCAAACTATATGGTAATGTTTTTTTATTTTTTCTCCATGGGCTGAGAGAAGGAGCATCCGGGCCAGGCGATGCTGTTTGCAAGGGGCTCGCGTTGGGGGGATGAAGTCATGCGATCCAGTTTCAGAGCCCGTCCGAGGCCCCCCGCGTCAAACAAAATGCGATACTCTCTATTTCCAAGCGACCATAAGGAATACCGACGTGCTGTGACGTTAAAAACGTCAAGTGCCAGTCCACACACCAAGCACATCTTGATTCACAAGTGTTTATTTGTTATACATTAAAAGGACACTGAGGCGTCTGTCTATGGACAGACACATTCATTCAAATTCAAAATTAGAGAAGTATTTTTATTTTTGTAATAAACAGTTTGAGCCAATGTTTTTTTTTCTTATTTGATCCGACAGACCAAATGTAACGGTTCTAGGATGACCATGAATCATTTGCTCAGAAAGCCCATGATCCCCATGAAGGATATGCAACAACAAAACAAGCTTGAAAAGAAAAATGTTTCCCCCAGATCAAATTAAATGTGATTCTTCACTGGTGTTTAAAGATGTACATATTTTCTCCTGCTTTTGCCAAAATGAAATATAACACACGTTAAATTGAGAAAATGTAAGAAGGACTCAAACATGGGTTTAAACGTTTATTATTCCAATTTGGAATATTTACACAATCTTATTTACAGCCGTAAACCTGTTCTGTAATACAAAAAGGGCATTTTGTGGCGCTGTGTTAATCTTCTCATTTGACTTCTATGGGAGAGGCGACGGCTGTGGCTGCTGGTTGACGTTATGCAAGCTTGCAGTGAACGCGCTGCGCGTCATGGCGCACAAGGGGGTCCTGTCAGCAGGTATGAATGTGGATATGAGAGACATGCGTTCCAGTGTGTGCCAGGCACAGACAGCGACGGAGAGCCTGGCTCGCGGAGATACAAGCGGGTAACAGGTAAACACCCCAGTGACTGGTACGTGGAGATATTACGCACAGCTTTTCCAGAAACAGTATTCCTTATTTCAGGATTTCCTTTTTTGTGGGCTCGTGGGGTGTTTCTCCACTTTCCAGCTAATGACCAGTAACATCCGGTGCTTTGGACAACATGTTTTGGTCTCGGTGTTTTCCTTGCTAGCTGCTCCTTCTGCGGGGAGGGAGACGCTGCTGGAAAAACACACCTTTGCAGAGCGGAGAGAAGCAAACCGCTCTGGTTCATAACCAGAGATGTTTCTGTCAGCACCTCGCTCTCTCTCTCTCTCTCTCTCTCTCTCTCTCTCTCTCTCTCTCTCTCTCTCTCTCTCTCTCTCTCTCTCTCTCCTGAAGGTCACCTTGGCAGCGCCAGGCCGGGCATAAGAGACATTTGTTACAGGGGGGGGGGATGTCGGCTCTTCTGCTCACCTGGTGAGGCCTGATATAATAATAGCGACCCCTCTCTCTCTCCTCCTTCTTCTCCTCCCAGACACACCTTCACACACGCTCACGCAACACAGCCTATAAGCCCCTATAACCTGCTATAGTGATAACGGCACAGAGGAGAATCATTTTCTAGCTCGACATCTTTCGTATGAGATAATATGTGTCTACCTAAGAGTAAACAGACATTTACAATCACACAATTATTTTTGAGCTAAACAATTTTTTTTAAACGGAAAAAACATGCACATGATTAAATAAGGATAACATTAATTATTCCCATCATCATTTTTTTTTTATTGTTCTCGTGTTGGCTTATATCCTGAATGTTTTTAAAATCCAAAAATACGATTTAAGTTGGTTGGAGACATGGGCCTGTGCGTCACAGCAGTTTGCGTATTGGATGCAGAGCCGCCCTAATTAATTAGCTCGTGGTTAAAATCAAACTGCATGCGTGAGTTTTGATTCTGCTGTCTCGTGTCTTGACTCAACGTGCCGCCTTCACTCTGCACAGTCGCGGCTGCAGGGACTGACTGCTTGGCCTCCAAAAGTAAATAGTGGGGAAGCAAGTCGAGACAGGATAGAGGGGCTGAATTCCAGCCACAGCACAATACTGATAGAGTATTGGCCCCGAGCCACAGCCTTCATTAGTTTATTTATATGTTAAGACTGCTTCCCCATTCATCATACCAACCAATCTATGCTCCAATCGCAAAATGTTGGTAGTGGTGATGATGGGCTGTATTTTTTGGAGACATGGGCTGTAAAAACAAGTAAGTAAAATAGTTAGCTATATTATTTGCTAAAGGGATGGTGGATTTAGGGTTGGAGTTATTGCAGCCGTTGCTTGACAAGTGCAATAGAATATACTGGATTAACCACCAACTGTAATATTTTTTACTAAAATATACCATAACGAGTTCAAGAAACATTTGACATTTTTTAAAATCTTTCTACAAAGCTGGTAAAGATCTTTCCTAACCTGCGTATTTGTCACAGCATCTTAGAGATCCAGGAGGTGCTTTTAAGTTTTTATAAATCTTATCTTTTTATTGGAGTCTTATTTTTATAGTCTAAACAAAGCTGGAAAGAGAAATAGCTGAAGTAGAACATCTCTCCTCCACACTCTCGCTGCAGTAATAGGGCCAAGGCTGTGAATTTGGTTTATCCATTTAGCATATTCATCAGTCTGACATCAGTGACAGATAAAGAAAAATGTCAGTTCCACGCGCTCTCACCCTGTCAGCCACTCTCCACCCTCCAACTGTGACAATGTGCGTCTTCATCTCTGCTGTTGTTTTGTCTCCGCTTCTCTTTGCCTGCTAGAAATGTGTGTGTGTGTGTGTGTGTGTGTGTGTGTGTGTGTGTGTGTGTGTGTGCGTGCGTGCGCGTATTTGTGTGTGTGTGTGTGTGTGTGTGTGTGTGTGTGTGTGTGCAGGGGCAACAATGAAAGCAGACATGACTTTATCATTTATGTGTCCTTAGTTTGGATTTAATTTGTGGAGGTGGGAGAAGTAATAGTATACTAACCAGTATACTCTGCAACAACATATTGTGTTCAACATGCTTTTTTCTGTCTCTCCCTTGCGATTCAACTTGCTTTACACTTTTCTGTAATTAAGTAAAAGTTAGTGGAGTTTCTACATTCTATAGGTGTTCACCATTTAGTGAATGTTTCTCAAACAACTATTTTCTTCTTGCCTTCTCTTTTTGATTAGTTTTAGTTATTTATGTGATTCTAGCTTTGGTTATGATTCATTTCTGTGAAACACACTCCTCCTTATACCCAGTTCTGCCAGTTCTGTCTGCATATGGATCTTTGCAGATAGAACTTAATTGCCTTTTTTTGCATATATGCCACTATTCAGCATAATACAGTTTTTATCTTTGGTTTCTTGTTGTTTGTTATTGTGTGCAAATCTGTTTCTCTCTAGTAAAGGGACTTTTGGTCATAGCCTGCATCTTTTCCGGTCTTTAGTTGAACTACAGGGGTATTATTATTCATCTTCTAGATTAATTTGATTTTGTGCAAATTGCAGCCAAATTCACACTTCCAAAACCTAATTATTGATCAGAGTTTTTTTTTCAATCAGGACTGCTGTTCAATCCATATAACAAGGCATGTTTTTTGAAGCTCCAATGTAGAACCTTAATGCATTCATGGCATCATTAAGACTGTAATGTTGGAAAAATCCAGCAATCCTGGTGACAATTGGTGCAAGTTATGCAATGTTAATGACATTTTCTATGGGGTGTCTGAAGGCTGGATCCAATAGGGAATTGTCTTTTTATGTGACCGTGACAAGTTGCCAAAGTTAAATATATTCAAAGCTCATTTAACATATAATTTACCAAACAGTTTATTGACAGGATGCAAATGAGCCAATTCCCAGATTGGCGAGATCATGGCCAGGTTGCATATCAACTCAAGCCACGAGCCACTTGTCATATTAATGCAACGGCATCTAATGAATCTAATATTAACTTAGTAAGCAGAAGGGTTTTAACATGTAACCCGCCTATGAGCGTTGTTTATTGAAAACATATGGAGGTAATCTGATACATCTTTGAATTCATGGCTTATAATATATATATCAAATAATAGTAATGATATTGCTATGAATACAGTACAATGTATACATGCATTGTATATGTGTACTGGTACACTGCAAACATACTGAGGTCTACAGTATAGTCTTAACTGCCTTATCTCTTATTTTTTTAGTTTTTCTTTAACAACATTATAGATATGTTTGTTTTATAAAGATAGTGAATGCCAGTTAAGTCTGCAGAGTTAAATGATAAGCTCACTCACTCACTCCCTCCCTCACTCACTCACTCACTCCCTCCCTCACTCACTCAGTCACTCACTCACTCACTCACTCACTCACTCACTCACTCACTCACTCACTCACTCACTCACTCACTCACTCACTCACTCACTCACTCACTCACTCACTCACTCACTCACTCACTCACTCACTCACTCACAGAGAAATGGCATGTTTTAAAACTTTCTTCATGACAATTTTTCCCTGTATTTTCTACAGATCCATGGATTTCATCGCACAATTTACCAAGCAAATCTCAGCAGGCAGGGCGAGGGGAGGCGGGGGCCCTGGATGTGCCTGTCCCTGCAGGCCGACACTGTGTAGTGTTATGCTCGGCGCTGCACAATTTATGGACCATGGACAGTTTATAAGGAGCAATGTAGTCTATCAGAGAGGCAGGCGAATTGAGGACAGGGGGGGATCGTTTCCATGCAGGAAGCTGTGTTTTGGAATAATATACGCCGTGATAAAGATGTTTTCCCTGTGACATAAAACAGCAGGGAGCACCAACGGCCACTTACTATTCCAACCAAATATGAAGGAGAGTCTTTGAGCTGCCATACTTTTTTTCCCCTCTTGTGAGTCTTCTGTGAAATGTTGAGACTGTGGTGCTTGTGGCTGCTTTATTCAGAGTTTAGTTTCCAGAGGCACTTTCTGGTTACATTTGAGCCAGGATGTAAAGGATAATTGTGGAAAAGAGCATGGTGGTGGTAGTAGTAGGAGTTGCTGTGTGTGGACATATGTCTAAAACCAATTGAGACACAACAGAGGGAACTACCAGTACTGCCTAGCACCTCTATCAAATGCTATTACTGTAACACAACTGCTACAAGTTTTACATGTGTATTGTAACAACTGCAACATTATCTATGACATAGTAAAAGTGTGTTTACAAATGAAACACTGCAAGAGAATTCGCCTTCTTATTGAGATTTTATTGTTCATAATTTAGTCAATGAATTTTACATTTTAGACTGTGTCAGAAATGACTTGCTCAGATGTGCTTTACAGACGGCAAAAGGAAAATAGTTATTACAGTTCATAATATATCAGAGTATAATTTACAATACAAGGGGTATTGTAAATTATACATGACAATGTTAGCTGAAACCAAAATAAAACATTTTTTCAAGGCAATTTCATCTGAAAAGTTATATATTCCCCCCTTGAAAAATCTTCCACTTTAATGATGTCCTCACAGGAGGTTTATGATTGTCAAGTGACTCCTCAAACACTGGGATGGCTCCGGCAAGGCACCGTTGAGACGTGACACCTCCAAAATAAAATTCCCTGCAAAAAAAGCGATGAAAAGAGTCAATGAACAAAAAGTGAAAGCAGCGAAAAAAAAATCATGGAAGGACATGACCAACCTCCCTCACACGGCTGACATCTGTAGAGGCGTTGGTGTCATGAGGACAGCTTGTTATGCAAATGGCTGATGGAGCCCCATGAGACACCGACAGGCCAAAGTGCTAGCTAGCTTGACATCATTGAAGACGTCAGTGCGCTGGTTGGGGCGGCTCATTATTGCTCATACACCACTACTTTGTTTAAAAGCCGTCATGTTTTTAAATAAAGCAGCGCCGGTGTCAGTGAGAGAGAACAATCAAATATGAGGCCATTTCTCAATAACTAGGTTGATGTTGTGTAATGTATAGCTCAGTGGAAAGATTGACAGGGAAGTAGGGTGACATAATAGTCATGAAACAGAACTCCTAAACATGTAAGAGTTTCAACAATGTGCCTCTGTCAGTGCAACCTGGTGGTGGTTCAGGCGTTGTTTATGTATAAGTGGGAAATCCTTGGCAGCAGAGATATCAAACACATCCATCTGATAAGAGGCTTGGGAGAGAGCTTTAGGCCCCCAGGACACACACACACACACACACACACACACACACACACACACACACACACACACACACACACACACACACACACACACACACACACACACACATACTCTGCAGCCTCAACACACATATACATGAACACGCACGTGAACCACCTACCAACACACACCCAGGGCCGGTCTCCAGGTTTCACATGAAAAAGCTTTTAGCAGCGCAGAAGCAGCTGAAGACATGGCTATTGTTAAGCTCCATGATGGATGAAGCCGAGGTATGTTAGTGTTAGCCGAGTAAAACACAGCTGAATTTATTAGGCTCCGGATAAGCAGGGTCATCACCTCCAAATGGAATGCCAATGAACCAAACACAATTTCAAGGTAAATAAGAAGCACTTGAGTGAGAAAGAAACCCGAGTGGCAACCCTGAAAGTGTGTACGTATTCACGTGTTGGAGTGTGAGGACGTGAAGCTGACGATTGAAGATAGGCACATTTAAAAGTTTCTAAATAAAACATCTAAAAATAGATGATTAGAAAGGCACCAATGCTTATATTGATGGAGGGTTAAGCAGTATAAGTAAGGGGTCATATTATTGGCCTATACAATAGTTAATTATTTGGTGACAGAATCCTTCAACATCTCCGTAGCATTAGGTATGAATGACATAATTGGATGGTGCGTCATGTGTCTATGTCTTTGTGATGAAGGGATCTTTCTAAGCACTGGTAGAAATAATTGCGGGTCAAAATAATTATAAATAATAATAAAAAGGTATCAGGTGGAAATATTGCAAATTCCTTTTCTTAAAACATACACTGTGCTGCGGCTATGCATTCCATAATAATAATGATACATTTGATTTATATAGCTCTTTTAAAAAAAAGCTATATGAATGAATGAAACATGAACAACATGAACACATTCATAGTCAAATAAGTAAAGGAGAACTACAATACTCTCCGATTCTGTAGACAAACCTCACATAAACCAAAAGAAACCATCACAAAGGGAATTCAATTATGTTTATCATGTATTTTTGTGTTGCAGTATTTGAATAAGTAGTGCAGGCCAGCCCGGCAAAGACAAAACAGATTGCTATATTATGAAAGGGAGATAGCTGGTTTCTGTACCAGGCAAAACCGAAAGCCATCAGTATCCTCTTGGCTCACCATGGCCATCTCATGGACTGATGGTACCAAATGCCAGTTTAATCACTCTTATCAAGCTGAAGAAATCCCCACAACACAATGTTGAATATTCTAAACACATCACATCACATCTAGTTATATACTTAACGCCAAAGGGTTGTTAATCAAGAACAATTACAAAATGCTGCATGCTCTCATGATTCAGTGATTACCTTAGCTGTGATGTGTGAGATCACTTAGCAAGTTATCTAGTGCCATTATGTCTTAATATATTTAGTCACCTGCACCTCGCAGTTGACTAAATATAGTTCAAAACCACTCAAAGGCTAGAGCCTTGGATTCTTTGAAAAATGTTAAGACTGCCAGTACATTCCTGGCTTTAGACACAATGAATGGTAACACTTTATAATAATGTACACAAAATTGTAGTAACTACTACATAGATATGCATTACCTACTACATAGGTTATTTTTTTTAGTAGGTAATGAATAACTATGTAGTAGTTACTAATAAAAAAACAAACTAAAAAAACAAACATATGCAGTCGCTAGTGCACAACTATGTAGTAGTTACTAAAACAACCTATGTAATGAATATCTATGTAGAAGTTACTAAGAAAAACCTGTGTAGTAGGTAAAGCATAACTATGTAGTTGGTTTGTTCTACCATGCAATTACCAGCCACAAGCCACCATAACATTAGCTTCATTTCAGTATTTAGGACACATTAATAGCTCATTATACTATTTGGCAAGAGTCATCTATAAAATAAAGACAAAATTCAGTACATACATCCAACTTATCAGTGAAACAATTATCAGTTCACATTTTTTTGTTCAAAAACACAATCCATTATTAACAGGGCAGCCAATATGGCCGCCCAATGAACCACCAACACCCTATTGTATTTAATCCTTGAGTGTTGTGATGCGTGCCTTCTGCAATTTTGTGTCACAAATGACAAGTTGGAACAAATCCTGTGTCGTTCCGCAACCATGTTTGTGTGTTGCGCTTCAGAGAGCTTATATACGTCCTACTCCATATTCATGTGTGTATGATCGCTCTGCCACATATGCTGCATTCTGTCAAAAATGTATGCTACGCGACAGAATTAAGTGGTAAGGGGAATGTGTCAGGACGTGAAGTAAAATCAGCAGAAGACAATGGCTGTGAGTTTTGAAGAGAAAACAATAGAGCTCTCCGCCCCAACAGCTTTTTCTGCCATGATCTTAACTTAAAATAGAGAAACCTCCATGTGTGCCAGCATGAAGTACTCAAGGTATATGTTTGGAGAAATTGGTCTTGGAGTAGCCTAGTAGCCACTTTTTAACTATTCAGGTATACACAAAGTATGTAACAAGTAGGCTCTATCTATCTATCTATCTATCTATCTATCTATCTATCTATCTATCTATCTATCTATCTATCTATCTATCTATCTATCTATCTATCTATCTATCTATCTATCTATCTATCTATCCATCCATCCATCCATCCATCCATCCACCCACCCACCCACCCACCCACCCACCCACCCACCCATCCATCCATCCATCCATCCATCCATCCATCCATCCATCCATCCATCCATCCATCCATCCATCCATCCATCCATCCATCTATCTATCTATCTATCTATCTATCTATCTATCTATCTATCTATCTATCTATCTATCTATCTATCTATCTATCTATCGTGTGCAAGATGGCGCCAGTCTGTTCGGCGACTCGTCTGCCTCGGGCGTTCTGTCTATCGTTTGCTACGGCCCTGCTTCTAAGTGTCTATCTGGATGTTTCTGCCATTCTGTGCTACGATCGTCAAGCACTGCTTAACATCCGCAACCTAAAACTCCCCGTGGCTTGGGCGGCTAGTCCCGATCAAGGAGATTGGACCAGTTCTCCCCCTCCCGTGCTGTCAGGTATCCCTGCTTACCTGCGCCGCCAGCCAGTGGCCTTTTCTCGCAAAAAGCGTTCCAGAAGGCGAGGAAGGAGGGGAGGTCTACTGATGAAGATCAAGATCCAGTTGTCCTCACATCGAGCTGCCGCCCGGCGTCTGCCGCGATGCCTACGTCCTGTTCCCTGTGTCTCGCCTGCTACTCCCGCAGAGGCCGTCCCTGGCCGCGATCCTGCTCTGCTGCCTCATCCATCGCTGCTTCCGGCCCCTCCGGCCGTCCCGACGGCGCTGATCGGACCGCGACCTGCTCAGGTTCCCACGCCTGGCTCGGCCACCCGGCTCTCCCTGCGTAGGCGCAGTCGCGGTGTTGTCCACTCTAGCCTTCGCCCGTTGAGGCGCACCGGACCAGCGGCGAGCAACGAGCTAACACTCCGGATGGCGTTGATCAACGTGCGGTCTCTGACGAACAAAACTTTCATGCTGAATGACTTCTTTATCTCTCGGGAGCTGGACTTTCTATTTCTGTGTGAGACCTGGCTCTCTACCGGTGAAAACACACCTTTCTCTGAACTCCTTCCACCGGACTGTTACTTCCTGAATTCCCCCCGTGCGACTGGGAGGGGCGGAGGCATTGCCTCTGTTTACAGGTCGTTGTTTCACTGTCGGCAGATTCCACACGCTGGGTTTACAAGCTTTGAGCTACAGCTTTTTGAATTAATCATGTCTTCCCCCATATTGTGTGCTGTGGTATATCGCCCTCCTAAATTCAACAAAGACTTCATTCATGACTTTGCTGATTTTTTGTCTGGGCTAGTGGTGAAGTATGACCACATAATAATTTGTGGTGACTTCAATGTCCATGTCTGCTGCGAGTCTCAGCCTCTGACCCGAGACTTTCTGAACCTCATCAATTCATTCAGCCTTAACCAAGTCGTCACCGGCCCGACACACGAAAAGGGTCACACACTAGATCTTGTGCTGTCATATGGTATTTCTGTCTCTGTTACCGAAATCTGTACCTTGTCTCTCTCAGACCACTCCCCAATACTGTTCACTGTGCCAGTCCCACACTCAGTTAGTACCACTCGTGTCTCGAAGCAGTTCTCACGCTCAATTAACTCCTCGACTGCTGGGCAATTTTCGGCCGCTTTCAACAACTCCCTTTTATTTAGGCCGCCACTGGGTATTAGCTCTGAGTGTAGTGCTGATCAACTTCTCTCTGCATTCTCCTCAGCTTGCTTGGACATCCTGGACTCTGTTGCCCCTCTCAAACCCAAACGGGTTAAAGCCCAGTTAACACCATGGCTCAATGACGCAACACGTGTCCTCAGACGAGCCTGTAGGCGGGCTGAGCGCAAGTGGCAGAAAGACCACCTCCATGTGTCCCTCCAAATCCTCCGAAGCTGCCTAGTGGACTACCAACGAGCTGTAAAAAGTGCCAAATCACAGTATATTTCTACCCTGGTCTCCAGAAACAGCCACAAACCACAGTTTCTCTTCAACACCCTAAACTCCCTCATAAACCCCCGAAATGAATCCCCTGTTGTGCCCTCACCCGCCCTCTGTGAAAGTTTTCTAAACTTCTTCATAGACAAGATTGTAGCACTCAGGCCCTCTGACTCCTCTGCCCCCCTCCCCCTCCCTCCCCCCCTTCCCCTGCCAGCTGTCCTCGAGCAGTTCGAGCCCACAACCCTTTCCTCCCTCTCTGATGCAGTCAGTCACCTGCAGCCTTCCAACTGCCCATCTGACTGTCTACCCTCCCGTCTGCTTAAGGATCCTACAGTTTTGAACACAGTTGCCCCCTTCCTTCTACTATTAATCAATTCCATCCTCTCCACTGGTTGTGTCCCGGCTGCCTTCAAGTTCGCTGTAGTGCAACCTCTCCTAAAGAAACCCAATCTCGACCCCTCCATTCTCTCAAATTTCAGACCGATTTCCAAACTTCCCTTTCTGTCCAAACTCCTTGAGCGTGAAGTCTATGTCCAGCTAAAATCTTTTCTGACCAGCAACAACATCTACGACAAATTCCAGTCTGGTTTCCGAACAGCCCACAGCACAGAGACTGCTCTCCTAAGGGTGCTGAACGACCTGCTCCTGGTCGTTGACTCAGGTAGCCCTGCGATCCTTGTGCTCCTGGATCTCACAGCAGCCTTCGACACGGTGGATCACAGGATACTGCTCTCTAGGCTGGAACACCAAGTTGGAATCAAAGGCACAGCCCTGAAGTTCTTTCAGTGCTATCTGGCTGACAGGAGCTTCTCTGTCCTGCTTGGGGATTTCTTTTCCCCTGTTGCCCCCCTCACCTGTGGGGTCCCCCAGGGCTCTATACTAGGTCCCATCCTATTTCTACTATACATTTTACCCCTAGGGGAAATCCTGGTTAAACATAATATTTCCTTTCACTGCTTTGCCGACGACATCCAACTGTATCTGCCCCTTAAAATCAATGGGCAGTCTACACTCCAGCCACTACTCGATTGTCTGGCTGACATCAGATCATGGTTGGCGGCAAACTTCCTCAATCTCAATGAGAGCAAGACGGAGGTCATGATTTTTGGAAAAATCCCTCCTGCCTTCTCCACCGATGTCCTAGGTCCCCTTGCATCCAACATCAAGCCCTCGGTCAGAAATCTTGGCGTGATATTCGACAGCGCTTTTAAATTTGAGAAACAGGTCAGTGGAGTTGTTAAGAGAAGTTTTTACCACCTGAGAACACTAGCCAAGCTAAAATCATACCTGCCTCGGAGTGACCTGGAGAGAGCTATTCACGCTTTCATCACATCACAGCTGGACTATTGTAACGCCCTCTACACTGGCATGGATCAATTGCAGCTTCGCCGCCTGCAGTTGGTCCAAAACTCTGCCGCCCGACTCCTCACCTGCACCAAAAAACGTGATCACATCACCCCGGTCCTTGCATCACTCCACTGGCTTCCCATCCGTCACCGTATTGACTTCAAACTCCTTCTAACCGTTTTCAAATCCCTCCATGGTC
The DNA here is from genome assembly GCF_949987685.1 of Ammodytes marinus. Classification (NCBI taxonomy): domain Eukaryota; kingdom Metazoa; phylum Chordata; class Actinopteri; order Uranoscopiformes; family Ammodytidae; genus Ammodytes; species Ammodytes marinus. Next base: position 13,705,137 of record NC_137215.1, on the reverse strand, counting down.
TGGCCCCTACTTACCTCTCTGACCTCCTACACCACCTCACCCACACCAGAGCACTACGGTCAGCTGACCAACTGCTGCTTGAGGTGCCCAGATCCAGGCTAAAGACCAGGGGTGACAGAGCCTTTGCGGTCGCAGCCCCCAGGCTCTGGAACAGCCTTCCCCTCCACATCCGTGCAGCACAGTCCCTAAATGTTTTTAAATCACTTTTAAAAACCCACCTCTTCTCTCTTGCCTTCCACTAGACTACTCCTGCAGGCATTGTCGTTTTAACCTCTGTGTTGTTGTTGCTTTTATTTTCTTATTTGTTTCTTTTTAATTGTGTTAAATCCTGTTTTTAATGCACTAATTGTTCTTTATGTGAAGCACTTTGGTGGGGCTTAGCCGTCTGTAAATGTGCTATATAAATAAACTTGACTTGACTTGACTTGACTATCTATCTATCTATCTATCTATCTATCTATCTATCTATCTATCTATCTATCTATCTATCTATCTATCTATCTATCTATCTATCTATCTATCTATCTATCTATCTATCCATCCATCCATCCATCCATCCATCCATCCATCCATCCATCCATCCATCCATCCATCCATCCATCCATCCATCCATCCATCCATCCATCCATCCATCCATCCATCCATCCATACAAAGCAGGTATCATTTTCCCCACATCCTTTTCCCAGCATTCTCCTCTCTCATCTTCCACTGTGACCCTGAGTGCGCGGGGGCAGCGAGCGACCTTGGCTTCCCTCGGTTATGGCAGCGAGCCCGTTAACAGCGGCCGTGAATTGTGGCCTGGCGTTAAACTGTGCTGCAGCCACAGTCAATGTTTATGTCTCCCAATCAAACGCAATGTGTTTATGTTATATGGCATTATGGACAAGGAGGCTCTCTAAAACACACAGGCTGCAGGAGTGCGGTCCATGACCAGGGCTTTATGATCCGTTGAAGCATCGGAGAAAAATGAAGCATCAGGTCTAGACGAAAGGTTGAACAAAAAAAACAACAAAAAAGTAGGTTTGATGTTGGTTTTGGTTTGGGTTGGACAATCTGGACACAACTTAAAGATGTCATACTACCTGCATCCTTTGTAGCTATATACCGTTATGTTGATTTAAGCAAATTAAATATTGTTCTGAGCAGAGGCTAAAGGAGGAGACAATGACCTACTAACAGGATGCAGCTCTAACCACATCACTTCAAGTTTTTCAGGTTGTACATTGTCATTTTCAAAACCTGGCGAGGTATTTCATTGCAGTTCGAGGACGGTAGCTGGCTTTGGCTCTCTAAACATCCAAGACCATTGTGTGTGTGTGTGTGTGTTTATGTTTGTGTTTGTGTTTGTGTTTCTACACAGATTAGGTGGAAAGATTAGCCATCTCCTCTCTGTCCCGGCTTACACATTAGTGTCTTTGTGAGCTGTGAGGATGTGTGGGGACTATAGCGGTTTTGTCCTCAGCACCACGTGTGAACGCAAAGCAAACACACACCTAATCCTCCTGAGTACAGAGACTTGACACCAATGTGTCCCTGTAGGGGAGGGGCCCCAGGGCAAGTTCCCTAAAACCTTACTCCTCTCTCTGTTTCTGTAAATTATACGATTGTATTGACTCCTTTTTTTGGTGTCATTTAGCAAAGGAACATAACACTCCAATTTGCTGTTGAGTTGATAAGCTGAAGACTGCAGTTGTACCGGTCAGCTTTTCATGAATGACTATTCGCCTACTCTTTAAACATTTCTGTCACACTGTTACTGGTAATGAGACTTTCCTCCTTGTTGCCCGATCAAAGGGATTGCTGTTGTCTCTTTATTTTGGCTAGATTCATGGTGATAAGGGCTCAGGAAGAGTTTTTGCACTCCTATTAAAGGTCATTAATGAAAAAACACTTGACTGAGAATAAAACAAATTCAAGCTGCAAGTAATCTGCATGTCAAGATGTAAGAGCTTGTTACTTGAAGCACAAAAAAGGCTTTTGCCATCAAACCTGGTTTTGGTCCAAATCAGCTCTCATCATTTCCCACAGCTGTTTTGTCAGTTTCTCACCACTTGAGATAATTGAGAGGCCACGTACCAACAAGTTTTAGAAAACATCTGGATTCTATGGTCATATCTTTTTTCTCAACAGTCTATGGATAAATGAAAAAAGATGAAGAAATGTAAGACAGCGGCTTGCTGTTACTGAGAAGAATGGAAAGATAAAAGACACTTTAATTCCAGTTTAAATGCAGTGTATTTCTTTTTTTTTCTTTTTTAACTAGCAAAAAATGAAACTAACTAAGCAATAATTTGAAATAGAGACTGGACTCCAGGAAGGCAAGATGGATGTCTCCAGTTTTCTATATTTTCAAATGTTTTGGGTTATTTCTTTACTTTAATATATAATCACATTGAAAAAGTTAGCAAATAAATATAAATATTGCTTCTCATGATTGTTGCGAGCTGCTGGCTTTAGTGTAGGCCTACATCATAATTTAAGCATCAGTAAAGAAGATTATGCCCGGAGCAGAGACTTTTACTCACCACAATTTAGAACCATGCAGGCCCTGGTTGCTCTTGTTAAATTTCAAAGAAAGTTCCTGAGTTCCTAAAAAGGTTCCAGGATTCCTGGAAATATCATGCGCTGTTTTTCTTCTTTGGATTTTCTGTTGATGATGTTTCTGCAGGTAGTTCCTTCTTTTTTTCTTTTCTGAAACTTGCAAATCACGCCTCAGACTTAACACACAGTCATTTTGTTTACTCCAAAAAATAGCTTGAATGCAGATTCAACAATTCCTTACTTCCTGTTTGCCGGAGAATCATTCTCAGAAAAGATTGACCAAGTATCTGTGGTTGGAACAGCAGATGTAGAAACTCACATGTTTTTTATCAGCTGGTTGTGAAATTAAGCAAAAATAAAGAACTAATATAAAGGATAAGGGAACTCTTTCTGCCTGATCACTCTATGTCCCCACCATCTGTCAAGTGGAAACAATACAACAAAATCAATTCGTTTTTCATTGTTCCTTCCTAAACATCTCCTATTTGTCTGAACTATTTGAAAACATCCGAATCCGGTAAATATTTCTGATTGACAAAATAATACAACTTCAACGGCATTGATCTTTTGGATATATTTACTGGACAAAAAGTTTGGATTTTATTCCCTTTACTCTTCAATTAAACCCCCCACCCTACCCACCCACCCCCCATCCAAATACATTCTTCCATTCAGAGTTGTATGCCACAGTATTAAATTCTCACAAGGTGGTTTCAGACAGAGTGCTGTAACTCATGTCCTCACTGGAGCTAAATCTGAGCACAGCGGACAGCGTGATGCAAGCATGCTGGAGATATATGCAGTGGGATTTGTTGTGGCGTATTTCATCTGCGGCAATGCTCGGCCTGAACTGATGTCTGTTTTGCACTTGTGAACCGGGACGTCTTGCAGAGAGGCACATGGACAGTGCTGTTTACTGTCAGTGCAATGAAAAACAGTACCAACAAGGTAAAGAGTGAGACAATCCCTTCCAATTTTTTTGTTGTTGTTGTTAAAGATTACTTTTTGGCGTTTTTCGCTTGGAGAAACATAGTTGAAATGGGGCAAAGGGGGGAGGACATGCAGATAACCAACCAAGGGTCAGATTTGAACAGGGTCTGCTGCGATGAGGACTGAGCCTCTATGGGGACGCTCTAACCACTACACCACATGCACCCCCTGTCCCCTCCATTTTTAAAGCTTTTTCTTATTTAATTCATTAATTTATTTGAATCCTGCTTGGAGCATTCTTTCCATTTAAGCCACATTAACTTCAATGCTCAACTAAAGCTCACTTGCATGTTGTAGCATTTTCCCTTTGTTTGTAATTCACAATTTGTATATCATTCACTTTGAAGACAGTTATCTTTTTTCCATTATTCTTATGAGACATTGTTATTCTTTGTTAAGAATTTTAAATCTGTAAAGCATTATTGGAAGGGAGAAATCTATTTTCTCTACATTAAGATCTCTGTTTTCGGCTGTTTGAAGGACAATAAATAAGATTTTCATTAAATTTAAAGGGTATTTTGATCACATAATCATCTCAGATGGCGTTCTTTTCAAGTTAATTGACCTCGAGTTCAGGCAGTTTGCTCACATATGCTAATGAAATTCAAAAATATGTTGCACAGAAGATGAATGAGAACTTTAAGTTTGAACTGGTGACTAAAACACATGTTGAGGAGATGGAGGCCGACACTAAGAGACATAGTTCACTGAGAGGCTACACATACACATGGAAAAGCAAATACAGTAGCTATAGTAAAGTTAAAAAAGCAACCAACCTGCAGGATACTTTTTGTGTTGGTTACTGTTTAGACGTGTATGCTGATCGGCAGTTGATATATGTTAATGTCCAACTTGATATTGGCATCCCTTTGTCATATCATCTGTCTGTCTCTAAGTTGTCTGCATGGAGTAAACTCATCAGTGTTGCTACATTTGTTATGTTTACAGGTGAGAACTGACACTTTAAGCATTTTCAGTAATTAACTTAACCCCTAGGATTCATGTGGAACATAATGGATCCTTGGCTACGCAGAAAAATCCTTCCCTGGCTTACCATTCCTCACATTAATGCCTTTCTTTTAACTTTACGTCCCCTTCTTTCTTTAGAAGACTGAAGAAAAAACTCCAATGGTGAACCTGTGGGGTGAAGCAGAGGACACGGGGTCTTGTAAAACATATGCACTTAATATTAGGGTCGTAAAACTTATAAAATTAAAAGCTATTTTGGAAAATAGAGAGAGAAATATTTATGTGTCTGGCTCTGAATAAAGGTTGTTTTATCTTGGGGCAGTGAGGGCCCGTCGGGGCACAGGTAACGACTGTCAACAGGAACGGGGGCAGGGGGGGGGGTTAAATTCTGTGGGGCTGCATGCTCTCCCTGTCCAACCAGATGTCCACATGTGTGACTGGGTTTCCCCCTTTCAGCCGGCTAGAGTGGCCAATGTCGGGGTTTCGAAAGAGCCAGAGAAACAGAGGGAGACTAAGAAAAAAACGTCTGCTCCTAATTACGAAAGAAAATCAGAAAAAATCAGAAAAGAATCTTGGAGCCTTAGACTTTTGCTTACATTTGGAGTCCAGTCGCAGCTACTCAAGGGTAGCTACCGACACACTGAGGGAGGCTCCTGATGACAAGGAGGAAAAATGAGAGCTTGAAAAAAAAATGCAAAAACAATGTCCAACAAGTCTGGTTGATTGAAAAGCTGCAAAAAGCAATTATGATTGTGAGAATGTGCAGGCCCCTCGTCTTAGCAGCCAGCAAACATCGTAAATTGTGTGGCGGTCTCTGTTTACATTGCGTTGACCTCTCTATGCCCTCTGGTCCTGGCTATGGGCTCTCCATGTCTTCAGTACTGTGGACAAACACACAAATGGAGGCCAGTTCATATATACGTATACATGAACAGTATATAGATGACTTTTCATCTAGGCTATATATTCATTCCATTCAGACTTTGGTGCCATTGTTTTCAGTTGGGTAATTGTCTTTGTATTGTGGATTTTTCATTTATCCCTTGACTTATGTTGGAATGTGTCATATGTGGGACATGCAGGATTATACAAGTATGTTCCTCTTCCTCCCCGGCTGTGATGTGGGGCTCTTGATCGACTGTGCCTTTGCACTGACCTTTTACGTGTGCTCAACTAATCATGGTTGGGCCACCATTGTCCTATGAAAGGACCCTACTCTTCATACCAATTATCTTCATTTTGTCACTGATGATAACATAACTGATGACTATGAGGCTAGGGAGAGTTTGTCTTTGGTCTCTGCCAGATCCTGCTCCTCGCCTCATTCACCAGAAGACTTCTCATGGTCTTGTTTCGGTCTGGGCTGGAGACTGAGAAAGGTGGGGGCGTGGCCAATATGGTCTGACCAATGGAGGATCATCTTAATTTCCCCCAGGTCTCCAGGTTTTTCCCTGGCAGCTTCTGGGGAAGGAACATTTATTATGTATTGTTTGTCAAACAGCATATGTCAATATTTGTAATAATAATTTCTCAAAACCCGCAATCAAACAAGCATGCTGCCCATTCTATGCAATACCTGGCCAGGTGTGCGGAAGTGAGGAATTATGCAAGCTTTGAACCTTTCCTAAAAATCCTATAGTTTCCTTATCCAAACTTTAACAATCATCACATTTCCATTTGGGACACGTAAACACAGTTTTGGCTTTTGGCCTAGTAGACACTTTGTATGAACTAGTTTCAAGTATTCCCTGGCCTCAACACCACAGTCTTCAATGACGAAATGGGGCTATGTCAAGGCCAACACTCAGAGAATATCAACTTCCTTGCATTACATTGAAGCATCTTAAAATTCACAAACAAACAAATGCCCACAAATTAGCGACTAAACTTAAGTGAAGCAATAAATGAAAAATAATAGTTTTTGAGGAATCATTTCAAACAGGTTCATGAACACCAGTTAATTTAGTGTATAAAAACGTTTGCCAGCCACAGAACTTTTGAAATAGTTGGAGCCACAGTCATAAAGACAGACTTGTGTAAAAGACTCTCATGAGTATTGCCTCCACACAAAGGAAAATGCTTTGAACAGTATAAAGAGAGAAGCTCTTTCAAGAAAACGTTCCAAGAAAAATAGCATTCAGATTATTATATCTGGAGGATTGTGGCAGTTAACAACACCCTTTTACTACTTGCTCATGGAGAGGGATATAAACATTTTAAAAATCACAACAGATGGGAGCTCTTAGTTTGACTATACACTATTTTTAACATATAATGGTACATTCCTAAATACAGCGCAATTTGTGTGAATTTGATAATAAAAAGTAATTGTACAGATGCCTCATAAGGAATAAGCTCACGTGTAAAGTGATATATGTGTGTACAATGTAGGACATTAAGTGTATCTGTTCTCATGTCCTCCATGTGGCGTCTCACTTGACAGTGATTGTAAATTTTACACAGAAAATATGTTTTACCTTAGCTGGTATATTTTAGCAATGTGAGGTATGTGCACACACTCCCTTTTCAGAGATTCACTAAGCATCTCTGCTTTTGTTTTAAGAAGATCTTCAAATGTCTTCCTTTGATGTAAACCAACCAAGATGAAGGAGTGGAGCAGAAGCATAATTTATGCTCTGGTCACTGAGTGGGAATGTGTATTCTAAGTTGTAGGTATGAGTGTGTGAATGTGTCTACAATGTATGTTGTGTGAGCAAACACATACTGTACATGCACAAGTATTTGTGTATCGCCAGACCGTTATGTTTTGAAACACACACACACACACACACACACGCAAATGCACGCACGCACACACACACACACACACACCTGTGAATCTAAAACACACACACACAGCCTTTCTCTGTGAATCTAAAACACACACGTATACACACCAGTGGACGTGCTTTTAACGTACACCTCTGGACACCCCAGCACGGCCAAAATGCACTAAAAATTTACGATCTTAGCATTCCTGCAGGGTCAAGTAATTTATCAAACCCTGCACATTCTGGTTTCAATTACACAGCCGATTGTGGAGAGCGGTTATTTTAGCAGGTTCATTTGGCCCAGTAGGGGAGGTTGAGCCTTTTTTTGCTGAACATCCCAACCCCTAACGCATTACTCTGTGGACAGATGCCCGCCTTTTTTCTGCATGCTACAGATGGCGAGAAAGAAAATGTCCTGCCGCCAGGATGTGAGCAGATGAGTCGCGGGTGTCATCACACAACTGTCTCTCTCAATTTCTCTTCTCCTCTTGTCTTTGTCCTTTTTTTCTTCAGCGGCAAACTCAGTTTATCATCCTGCATGTTCCTTCCTTCAACCTCCCTCGTCTATCTGAAGCTTTACGATGATGAAAAGTCTTTTATATATTTTTTTCTCTATTTGCCTCTCTCTCTCTCTCCATATACTCTATTCTTTTTTCTCTCCCACGTCACCCTTCTCTATCTGACTTTCTTGATCTCTACGTCCTTTTCTCCTCCTTTCCTTCCATCTCTCTCTCTCTCTCTCTCCCTCTCTCTCCCTCTCTGTGGTAGAGTAGTGATAAATCCCTATTTTATTGCTGGAGAATTCCTCTCTCCCTGCAGGGCTGACAGCTCCCCACGTTCTAAGACACTGCTAGGACCAAACCCAATCCTCCCTCCCTCCATCACTCCATCTCTGCCTCCATCTGGACCTGATTACTGAGAGAGTGGAAGGGGTGGTGGGCTGAGCGGGGTGGGGGGGGGGGGGGCATCACACCATTACACCCTATAGGAGAGCAAAGGGAGAGAGCAAGGAGGGATGATACACACCATGTTTGTGTGGAGAAGAGGAAGAGAAGGAGGAGAGTGACAGAGAGAACACCAGAGGAGAAAAAGGAGATAATAAGATATAGGATATAACAATAAAAAAAAGAGGAGACGTGAGGAAGACAAGAAGGGCCTTGTTGGTATGGAGGTACATCAAGAAGTGCTTTAAAGTAATGGGAGGGCCATCTAGCTCAGATTCAAGTAAAGGCTAAAAAACAAAGACATTTTTAGTATTAGACAAGATTTAGTAGCAACCGGTTGCATAACATTGAAAAGCATCGTCTGCTTTTCTTTTCGGACGTCTCCAAAATATAAAATGCGCCGAACTGAGGGACTGTGACAAAGGAGGGAGCAGAAGCTGGAGAAAAAAAAGTGTGCAAAATGATACAAAATGCTGTCAAATTTTTTACAAAGGCTGGAGCCAAGTCGAAAGAATAGTTGGTTCCTGATAAGACAAGAAAAAAGGATTCCAGTCATGTGAGCAAGAGAGACAAAAGTGAAAGGAGGAGGAGGGGTAGACAAAGGAAAGGAAAAATAGATAAAAGAAGAAGAGAAGAATGTAGAGAACAGGGGACAACAAGTAACAGACAAAGGCAACAAGCACCAAGATGTGGTTTACTGTAAATAATGTCCAATCAGAGCCAACACCGTCGCTGTTTATGGCGTGTAATCTCCAGTATAGTATATAAAGCCCACATGAAATGCAACATATGATGTGATTCATATTGATAGCCATTTGCGTTAATTTTTAGTTTGAATCATTAGCATCCAAAGCTGTAAAACACATTACAATAAAGAGAAGCAAAGTTGTTTGCTAGATACACAGATACAATATTATTATTGTATTTTAAAAATGTGTTTTTAATGAAACCTTTCCAGGTGTGTAATGTGATTATTTGAGTGTAATATGAATGATCTTGGGTTCACAGTGAATTTATTGCATATAAGTTTCACAACAATAATACAGCACACACCACACCAGTGAAACAGCCACTGAGTCCTGCAAATGTCTTTAAAAAGTGATAATACCCATCGTCTGGCTGGAAAGTGGCTAAATGAAGAAGAGAGAGAAAGAGAATGTGTGTGTGTGTGTGTGTGTGTGTGTGTGTGTGTGTGTGTGTGTGTGTGTGAGTGAGAGAGTGAGTGAGTGAGTGAGTGAGTGAGTGAGTGAGTGAGTGAGTGAGTGAGTGAGTGAGTGAGTGAGTGAGTGAGTGAGTGAGTGAGTGAGTGAGTGAGTGAGTGAGAGAGAGTGTGTGTGTGTGTGTGTGTGTGTGTGTGCGTGTGTGCGTGTGTGCGTGCGTGTGTGCGTGAGTGTGTGCGTGCGTGTCCTGGCAGGCCGTCTCCCAGCAGCAGGTGCCAGAGGAGTGTGCAATAAACACAACTGCTTTGGACAAGCTGGCCTCTCACATCAAATAATGTGTTTTGGCGATGTCCACCTCGGCTGTTCACATGATCAACACTCAGCAGCAGGCTCTCAAGAAAACACAACTAATAAATAGCACAGTTTTCTCTTGAAGCGAGGACGCACTTGAGAAAATATAAAAGTCTAGTTTTTCTTGAGTGGTTTTGTTAGTTCTGTAGACCCTTGCAAGGTAAACTATCCACTTTGATAAATAAAGACTTTGATTTCAAAAGGATATTTCCACCATTTGCTTTACTGACATAATTACATGTAAACAAAATGCAGAAAAGTAATTTATGTATTTTACATTTTATTTAATTAAATGTATACATATTTTAGAGCAAAAACGTTATAAAGAAAATTAAATATAGTGGCAAAAATCACTAAAAGCACGTCACTGTTAATACATTTGTCATTGTCGTATTAATTGCATTACACAATTCCCTGGTCAGCTGATTTAACCATTTTAAATTCACAATGGATAAATACAAATCTTTAAGACAGAAAGATTATAAAACTCATTAAATATATGTATGGTAAGTATCCACCTTCATGTACTTTGACTGAAAGAGAATGCAGGAGGATGAAAATCATGCATTTAGCTTTTTATATTCAGCATTTAATATTAATGTTAAAAAGTATCATATAAAATATAATCAGTATTTTCCCCCTACAAGGAAGTCAGAAAACATTAGAGGAAATCCACAAGACTGGTGTTAGATTATCCGTCACCCTCCCTCCCTCGCGCACTCTCCCGCCACCTCCACCAAAATAATCAGGATAATTTCTATTCATTATTACACCTCCATTTATCTGCGAGACGAGACGTAGGGAGGACGGGGTATAACTCTGAGGAATAACAATACCATTAAAAAGCCTGTGCGGCAAATATCAATCATTGTTGCCGTTAATGTCCCTCCAGCCTATTCAGATGGCCTCTCTCTTTTCCTAATGTCCACCCATCTGTGTGTGTGTGTGTGTGTGTGTGTTTGTGTGTGTGTGTGGCTGTTATATTCGAAGCCCCTTTAATCAACAATCGCTGCATCTGGGCCAGATAATGAATGGCATTGTTTATAACCTCACTCCTGTATCGGGGTGATAAATGCATATGCGCCTAATGCTATCATTTGAATAATAAATGAGATTGTGCTTTATTTTAATATCGAGGCGAGATCATCTTAATAAAAATTTCTTGATAAAGATGTTTGACGATGGTGATGATAATGATGATGATGTTTCATTTTGTCAAGCAGCCAATGGATTAAGCCAGGACAATAAAACTGGGAAGATACAAAATGAAGTTATGAAGCAATTGTGTTTGATTCATGGCCTGTGACGATTAAGATATAAACAAGAGTGGTTAAAAGCAAGGCATTCAAGTGGAAAAGGAGATTTATTGAGTCACAATTTCCCCCCCAAAAAAACAAACAAATGCTGCATGAGCATTACTCAAAACAGTGAAACTGTGTTTTCCCTTAATCCACTGCAGAGAATGTCTCTATCACTCGGAGCGCTGATGTATGTGTGCAAAATCTCCGCTCCTGTTTATTTTCCATTCTGACACATTTAGCAAAACTGCCTCTCCTTGTAACACAGGATCCCTTTGTGCACTTTACAGTTGTAAAGTGGTGGAGGGGGAAAGCCAAGTCTAGCTCAGACATCATAAATGCAGCAGTAGGTGTTGTGAAAATAATATCACGTTTGGTTTAAGTGAAATGTTGTATGTGTTGATTGCTAAATTGACTACAAAAGTCAGGTGTCATTCCCTTTGAACTCATTTAAATGACCACTATTTTTCTCTAAACATTAACCTTCAAAAGAATTACCCATCTGACTACACATAACTTAGCATTGCAGTAAAGTTGAACCTGTGGCTAAAAGCTGTACAATTTCTATAATTGGTCACAAAAAGACTGTGTTAAACACCCAAAATGTGTTACTATTTACACCTGACAAAATATTACAATACTATATTCTATATAATTTATCATACAATACTATTGCTATCTCCAGCAATAGTATTGTATGATAAATTATACTAGAGATGTAAAACACTGTGTCATATAGTCGAGGCATGTGATTCTTGCAGTTACAGTTATCACAAACTGCTCAGTCATTTCACCACATTTTTAAAAGGTGACTTAAACTTTTTCTACCATTTTTTTCCTATTTCTTGCATGGAACATTGAAAAAAATAAAGAACCCATAAATCTCAAAACCCTGCACAACATGTCATCCCATATCATAAAAAAAAGAAGAAAAGAAATCGGTGCAGACAATTTCCTGGCACGGTTTCCTCAGTGACATTATCCCACTGGAATAGCAGTGGAGCAGTGTTACAACCCCTGCGTGTTGCCACAGTGGAATACAGATAGAGAGCAGCTCGGCGTTTGACTTTAGCTATCCTAATCTTTGACAGTTTCTTAGCTTCCAACCCTTAAACTGCCAAAGATTCCAGAGACAGATAGGGAACCCCCCCCCCCCCCCCCCACCACCACCACCACAACCCCACCCCTCTACCCCTCCATATCAGCCACAATCATTGATAAAGACAGCCATTCAGGGATGACACTGATAGCTGCCCCAAAACCATTCGAAAAGTGATTTGCCTGCCATACTAGCTGCTACAGGCCTCTTTATGATGCACACGTGTCGAGGAATACAACGAGATTGGTGTTATAGAAGGAATCATGTTGGACCTTAAATGGTCACGAATAGGCATTTACATTTTTCACTCAATGTATTTACATGATTACACAATTAATCTTTACATTATTAAGATATGAATACATTTTAATGGATCAAATTAAAAACCACTCTGTCACAATGTCAATTGAAGATGCAAGTGAATAACTCAAGAATTGATGGAATATTTCTAGTTTGCAGAAGACCTAAACTCAGCGTGTTAACCAGTCAGGGCCCCGTTTTGTGAGGACTCTGTCAGCAAAAAAAATCAGTAAATGCTCTCTCAGTGACATTGGGTTCTGGTAAAACACTATTGATATTGAAAGCTTGGAATGAGAATTGTTGACAAATCACATGTCCTGACATGATATATTAATTTAATCACGTGATTTGGATAGATGTTGAAGACACAGATGCATATTTTGATGCTCGAACACACTGTCTGATTAGCAAAATGATTTACAATACAAATGAATGCAAAAGCTGGGAAATGACCTGCTTTTTAGGCTTGCAAAGAAAAAAGATCTAAAGTGAAGGTTTTATCCCTGATATGTCAGGTTGAAAATCTCCCAGCGGCTAGTGGGTTGTTGTATAGGCAGTGGTCTGGACTCTAGAGCGACACATTTTGAAAGCTGAGATATTTCTCTTCTCCACGGGCAAAATGCTTCATGATGGCTTTTAATTGAATGCATTTTGAAGGCCAACTCAGACAGGAGAGATGGAGACAGTGTATGTTTGCTCCTCGCTCTCCTTCTGCTCATCCCTTTCTTTCCACCCCTCCTCTCTCGCTTCCATCCCCTATCTTGGGTCCAAATGAATGAATGACGCCAGCTGGGGGGTGGGCTGCCTGATGCTGGGCCCTGCTAGGTGGCATTGACAGCTGAATTATCCCACAGTGGAGAAGTCATCAGGGGCGTCCCAACCCTCCAATCCCCCAGTCCCTCTAACACCGCCCCCCCTGTCTTCCTCTTCCTCGTCCCCCTGTCACCCCTTGTCAAGAGAGGAACGCCTTTACAGAGCTAGTCGCGCGGGCCCTCTTGACAGGTAATCTCAACAGTAACAATTACCGCCATTACTGGTGTCATAAACAAGTGGCCCGACCCCAAGCCAGGGCACTAACAAAAGGCTTTATAATTCACCATGCAAGGCCATATAAATACATGCCAACAGGTAACAAGTAATCTAGCTAGGGAGGATGAGGGGCCGCTGCTCCCCAAGGCACTGGACTGAATCAGTGTGTGTTAGTTGCAGCAGGGAGCTGCTGGGTGCAGGGTAAAAGGGCGAGGATGATGCTGCAGCAGATTGACGTGGAGGCTCATGCTGCAGACACACATTTAAATATAATCATATAAGGCAAAATTATTTTTTGTGGTTGAATATATTTGATTGGGGCGAGTCATCTTGTTGAGTCTGCTTGTTGTTGAAATGCGGCCGCGTGCAGTGAAGCAGTTTTGTCAGGGCTATTGACGAGAACATTTTATCTGGAGGATGTTATTGATTCTGAGCATGTTATTGATTTAGCAATAGGGACAATACTTCACTGTAAATCTTTGATTATCAGAGAGAAAAGAGATGACACTCAAATGCATAAAATAAATACCGCCATGTCTTGGGAGGAGCCCGGGACGAGGAAGAAAAAAATCCTAATTGGGAATGAAACATCATGCACATTTTAAATGTATTCTTAATAAAATTAATTTGATTTAGGGAAGAACTGATGTGAAATGTAGTGAATTAAGTGACACATTTCAATATTTCACTGCATCATAGATATAGGCTATAATTATAACAATAAATTAATGTGTAAATTGCTACATTTTACAATTCCATCATCAGTTTTATTATGTTATTAATTTTGATATATTAAATAAAATTATGCTTGGTTCTAATAATTTCACGCATTTATTCATTGTAATAGTTTACGCGAGTACACTATTACATGTGCCTTAACATTTAAGTTTGGGCCAGTTTGCTTGCTCTCCTCAGCAAAACAAACAAGGCGTTGTGGCCCGCAGCGCTAAAATAATTTGAGACTCCCTAATGAGAAGAGCTGAGCAGCAATTAACACGTGTCAAAGTCGACATCATCAGGTGCCACTCTCATTTTCTTCCCCAAGACTCAATGGATTTTTCCTCCCCCCTTTTCTCCTCCCGTTTCCTCTTGTTTATTCTCACCCGAAGTCCACGAGTTACTCATTTGTGATGCGGCATGGTCTGGACCGTGGAGCGCATTTAACGATCACTAGTTAACACCACCGGAATTGTCAAGCCGACGTCTCGCCTCGTCCTTTATTCGTTTTCTTTCTTTCCAACGTTTTCTTTGCAGCGGCGGCAGTCAGATCAGACAGGCCAGTTAACGGTGCATAATTCCTGCAGGAGGAACGCAACGGGCAAAAGACACAGGAGAGGAGAGCGCGAGCTGCAGCCAGAACGATGATGCTGAGGTGAATCATGCACAAAAAGAAAATCACCGAAAGATTAAATTATTTCAGGCTAGCAACAATTAAGCGGGATAATGCATGATGAATGGCGATACCATTTTTTTAAAATCACTGCAAATGGAATATGTATTATTTTTTACCCCTCGTTTATTTATTCACAAACTGCAATTAAAAACTGCAAAGGAAAATAAATAAATAAATGATAATAATTAAAGTAAATACAAATTACGTTTTAGTGTATTTAGAAATATTAATTTAAGTTCAAATGTATTTTCGTTTAGATTATTTTAAATAGGGTAGGATATTTACAAAAAAAAAATTTCTTTCATTTATGAAATGAAGAAATAAAAGGGTGACAAAAGAAGAGAAGCACTCCAAATGATAAAAAATAAGGAGGCCACACAGAGGAAAGTATCACTTTAAAATACTAGTATAAAAATTGCTGTCAATATCAAACGTGTAAATAACTCTCACAACTTTCTTTTATAATTGTTGGAAAATGCATTTTATTAAGAAAAAATTATAATGAACGGTCATTTTCACTTACATCTTTGTCTGTTACACACACACTGTAATAATTAAATAACCCTCTTTTAAGTTGAAAATTCCACAGTGTCAAAATAAAACACTGTCAAATAAGTCTATGAACACAAATGACTTCCATAAGCACAATTAGGAGGGCACAATGTGACTTTTCTGCTGAGCTAAATTTTTATTTTTTTATTTTTACAGGAATAAATTATGACGAATAAACTGTCTGGGAAGCCTTGATGTAAAACACAGATGTGTTCAATCTACAGACAATTTACCCTACAAATGTCAGTGTGCTTAAGTAGAGGAAAAACATTTAAAAAAGGGAAAATAAGTCTCCCTAGCAACAACAGCAGTCCACGAACTAAAACAACACGTCAACAATGTCATGTCGCAGCAACACTACAAATCCAACTTGTTCACCAGTTTTCATGTGTCTCTGTTCTCCTATGATGAAGCATGAAGGAGAAGAAAGAGGAGAAGAAAAGGAGGAGGAGGAGGAGGAGGTGTTTTGTTGTCATTCTTCTGACCTGAGCCGCTCATCTTCCTCAGAGCTCAGCGGGGAGCTCGGGGCCGCTTGCTTGCCTCCACTACCCAGGGTCCTTTTGGTGTGTGCATATCATTTGCATACATTTCCTCGCCGGCATGACGAAGGCCTCTCTCTCATTAAAGCCTCGTCTTCACAAATTCCCTCCCACGAATCCATGCTGGTCCTCACTCGTTGCCATGAATCCATGCCTGCGGTGGCGGTGGCCTGGCATGCTGTTGTTGTCCAAAAGCAAACCACACCATGGTGAGACGATAGAGGGAGGGGGGGAGGGAGAGAACAGAGACACAGAGAAAACAGAGAAAGAGGGGGAGATGTATAGGAAGAAAGGGCAACAGTTTCTGTGCAGCGAAAACAAAAGAGAAAGCAAAGGGGAAGGGGAAGAAAAAAAAACTGCAGTCGAGAGAGAGAGAGAAAGAGAGGGAGGATAAATGAGTCCTGTGTGTGCAGTGGAACTCTCTCTCTCTCTCTGTCCTCCACTCTTTGTATGTCTCTCTCTCTCTCTCTCTCTCTCTCTCTCTCTCTCTCTCTCTCTCTTTCTGACTCTTGAACCAGGCTCCATTTTGTGTTAAGCAGCTCCCTCTCATGACAGATCTCCGGGGTCAGCGGTCAAAGTTGAGGACAGGGTCAGCTGTAACACAACATGCACAGGGAACTCTGCAAACTCTCTCTCTCTCTCTCTCTCTCTCTCCCCCCTCACAACTTTGTCTTCTATCACTCCGTCCCCCTCGGCCGAAAAGTGCTTCAGGAATTGCCAGGGTGATCAACTTTAGCATCTTTAAAAGTATGGAAGATAGGCTAATTCCCATGAAAAGCTGTGAAGCAACAATACGTGGCTGGACTTTGAGGCTGAAAGGAGGACTGCGTTGGTGCTGGGGCGTGTAGCTGCAGGTACGAGCCAGAAGGTCCACTTTGATTAATAGATCCACAAGTTTGAATACGCCAAAGCCCCTTCACAGCGGTTTATAATACTATGTGACTAGATTTTTACAAATGTGGAAAGTAATTGCAGAGTCAATAAAAGATTTGAGCTCAAGGTAAACAGTAGAAAAAAAGTTTTCACATTAGAAAGAAAGGAATGTTTGTTTGTACATATTTTACTGCACGTTGCAGCATTTTGCTTGATGTGGCAACTATATTATTTGTCAAAAACCATCAACAGTGACCTCACTCAAATGTCTAAATGGCCTAAACATGTCCTTAGCACTTTCCATCTCTCCCTTCCAATTTACCTCAAAGCCCAGTTGATCCAACTGAAAACGTGCATCTTTAAAATAGGTCATACAATATTTAGTTTCATAAGAAAAAGGCTTAATCATTTGTAAACAAAGTATTATTTGTATTTACTTATTTCAAACATGACTAAGAAGCACATTTGTTATGGACTATTTCCAACTAACCCATTTGCTGAGTCTACACGGCAACAGATCAGTGTTTAGGTACATTGTCTGTGTTCATGGATAATTAAGGACCATGCCACCCAATCATTGTTTTATTTTGTAATACGTTTTGGACAACATGGCACATGGTTCATGGCACAGAGGAATAACATATATCAGATTATGTCTATATATACATATACTTGCCAGTAAATTCACTCACTGTTGGATTTTGTCATTTCATCAAATTAAAAAATAAATTCAAAAAACCACCACCATCCTTTAAAAGTCTGGTATGCAGTATGCACCCATTAAACAGAAGAGCAGAGGGAAGACTAGATGAAGTCCAAAGCACAACACACACGAAAGGAATTTATAGACATACTGCATGTACATGTACATGTATGCAGTGCTTGCAAAGGCATGGACTCACACACACACACACATTCCAAAGCACACTCACACGCAAAATGAATCAACACATAGTACAAACATGCAGAGAAACCACATCACTCAAACC
Organism: Ammodytes marinus; assembly: GCF_949987685.1. NCBI lineage: Eukaryota > Metazoa > Chordata > Actinopteri > Uranoscopiformes > Ammodytidae > Ammodytes > Ammodytes marinus. The sequence goes on along the minus strand of NC_137215.1, from coordinate 13,687,338 downwards.
TCCACTACACTGAACACAAGTGGAGGGCGAGAAAAAACAGAGAGAGCGCGAGAGAGAGGGAAAAAATGATGAAGTCGGACTTGAACATCAAACAATAAACAGTCCATTAAGCCCGTGGAAGGGTTTGGGGGTGGGGGGTGTAGGGAGGCCGATATTGGGGAGGAGGGGGGTAGAGGAATGATGAGTTTATTTAAAGCATGGTGACCCCGTGGCCGAAGGCTGCCTCGGTGCAGGGATGAATAAAACTTTAATGGCTCATAAAACACAGCGACCCCTTCTCCAAGTCCAGCTTCACAGCGTTTATTCCTGCTGAGCCGGCCAATCAGGGGGCTCGAATTTCCAAATACAGAGAGAGAGAGAAAGAGAGAGAGAGAGAGAGAGAGAGAGAGATAGAGAGAGAAAGGAGAAAAACAGAGAAGTGTTAAAGGAAGAAGTTTAACATTATTGAAAAAAAAGAATTCTTAAGCATGCTTTCTCTTCAAGTGTGAGATCAGAAGATATACCAATATCAATCTTATGTCTGTTGCAACTGAAGCCAAGACAAATGAACTCACGTATCTTATTTGTTTAACCTGTACCTGAACAGCAAAGTACAAACCACAGGTTTTTTAATTATGTGCAGCACCTCCGGCTGCAGGGTTGGTTGCCAAAAATTGTCAGTGAGCATAAGGTTTGGTTTTGGTATCTGTACAGGCTCGATGGCAGCAAACCTGGCAACCTCACCGTTAAGACAAGACAATCAGGTGTTGTTCGCCAAGAAATACATCCGGCACTTCCAATAAAAAACACAAAATAACTAATTCCATTTCTGGTTGTGCTGTGGTAAAACAATGAATTAAACATGTTGTTAGGTGAGTTTACAAACTTGGGACAGCTAACAGTTTATCTATTCTTCCAATCCTTGTGCTGAGCCAGACTTACCACATCTTCGTATTAGGTAATTAACCCCCAGACATGAACTTCTTATTCATTTGAATACCACTCTCATAAAGAAAGAAGATATTTCTAAAAAAAACTTAAAACTAAGGATTTATTGTAAAAGGTGTAGGAGAAACTCAGTTGTAGAGGCAGGAGATAGCAAGAGGGAGAGAGGAAGAACACATTTAAGGGGGAAATTTAAGTTTTGGACGTGGAAAAAGAAAAACAGAAACAGAGAGGAAGGAAGAACAGGGTGAGAAAAGATACAGAGAGAGAGAGAGAGAGAGAGAGAGAGAGAGAGAGAGGATACCACAGATGAGAGTGTGTTATATTTATATATTCTGGTGGAGTTTCACAAGGACATGTAAATCACACACACACGCACACACACACACACACACACCCACACACACACACACACACACACACACACACACACACACACACACACACACACACACACACACCCACACCACACACACACACACACACACACACACACACACACACACACACACACACGCACGCACACACACACAAACCCTTATCCTTTTTAGCACAACACTGCAAAGGTACAAACTATCACCAGCAGTTTAATCAAACCCATGTGAACTGCACTTTTTGCCAAGCACCATTTGCCTCTCTGGAAACGGGCCTGTGACAATGTGAAGCTGGGGTGTCAAGCCACGCCGCCGTCACTCCGGGGATCTGTAAACAAGCAGCTGTCACCTTGTTTAACGCTCTGCCATTTATTATTTTTTACCCACCACTTCACTCAATCTGTGACATTCACCAAATTCCTGGAGACATTATGTTGATGTGTTGAAGTGTTGCAATTTGCATTTTTAGATGCCAATTTTCCCAGGATTGCTTGTCGGCTTCAGTGAGTGAGACTGCATTAAGCCGAATACTTTTTTTTGTCTGATCACAAAAAAAAGTATAACTTACTTTACTAAAGTAGATCATATCATAATTTTAAAGAAATGCTATAGATTGGTGCTTTAACAAGATCATTTTTAAATAAAGTGACATGTGTTTTTTTCTTGAAGTCCATGCATGGGAAGGGAGAGGAAAAGTCAAGTCATGACAGTGTGTATACAGGACTAAAGAGTAGAACAACACAAAATGTGATTGCATGTTTTTAAGCTAATAACAAATAATTTTTCTGTGTCAAGATCTGTTGTCAAAGCAGACGTCCATTTCTCTGTGTGACCTTATTGGATAAAACATTTAATGTGTGCTTGAGTATATACTGTATGTGTGTGTGTGTGCTACAGTCAGTGACCTTTCCTGGCCCTCTCTCCCCTCCTAGTTGGGCCCAGTGAGTGTCATTCCCAGGTCATGAGACTGTAAATATACATAGTTAGACCCCAGAGCCATAAATCAGAGTGAACAGCCTGAACTCCTGCATGGACAGATAACATGAGACAGACACGATACGCCTGCTGGAATAAGTAATCGCAGCACACACAGCAATAAAGATCATTTTAACACAACACTGTACTAGAACACACAAACACACACACACACACACACACACACACACACACACACACTATAAATTGGACCTTCAAGATACAGTTAATTTAAATTTAATCCAATGTTATTCAAATAAAAGCAAAATAATATATTTCAAAAGTGACAACCAGATCTCAATTCAAGTTCCTTTTGCCGGCTTTACCTGCACTTTTGGCTTCTCCAAGACATTAAAATGCTGTCGAAAATGTCAGAGAAGCTGGTGAATAGACATTGGTTTGTGATTATTGGGTAATATATGCTGATCCCAAGCTCAATAATTGACTGCTAACACACCCAGTGATAGGACTGATGGACATTTTGCTATACTATTACAATAATTACTCTAAGAAACACCATTACTACTATTACAATATCATCACTACTACTTTTACTGTAACAACAACAACTATGGCCTCTACCACCATTATTTCCTGCCTCTGTTAATGTTAAGTTCTGTTGATATTACATCATATATTTATACCGTCACTGGTGCTTATGCTGGTGTTTTGAACTTGTCAAGCCTTTTTAATATTTATAGAAATTAAAACATTTAAGAAAAATCTGGGCTAGAGTGCATGGTCTTCAGTATACAGTATCTTTATTCTAAGCTACATAATCACAGCACAGACCAATATAACAGATAAGTCAAAGATCATGATCATACACTCAGTGTATTGGACTGTTGTGTTTCTGCATGTACCCTTATTATGCTATAGTCATTACATTAATGTGCAGTGGATATGGTGGAAAACATAGATCAAATACATTTACTGGACATTTTCACAAAAGATAAAAAATAAACCCATTGGCTGCATCTTGATGATCAAACACACAGTGGCTAAAAATTGATGACTAGTTTATGGAAAGTCCTAAAGTAAAGGTTACCTGCCAAAGCTTGCCATTAACTCCAGGTGTCAAGCAATATAAAGAAAAACTGTTAAGTTTTAAATATAGCTTTAAAATGTTGCATCTCTCATTCTCACACTTTACAGAGATGTTTTACGATCCAGAAAGTATTCCTGCATTGCTTCAAGGCAACTTGCCTCTTAAAAACAATTTTTTATCCCTTCTTGTGAAAGACACAGCCTTTTTTATGCATGTCTCTCAAGGGCAAAATGTAAAAACATGAAGAATTTAAAAATGCTTTATCCTAATCATAAAAAAGGTGTATTGAATAGAGGCAGAACATAATTCAGAACAATCAGCGGCAGGTCCCACACATTGTTCACAACCATTGTTTCTTAAATCCTTTCATCGATCTCTCTCCACAAAGATGTTGGAAAGAAACAGCTAACATAGGTTTAAATGATCTTATGCAGATAATAATGTTGGTAACAATATTAAATGTATTAAAAAATTTAATTTTCAATTTCTACTCAATCAGAAGTATATGGATGTTACGTTGAGAAAATATATCGAAAGTCATGCATGTAGCCAGGGTAAATAACTGAAAAGATCCACCTATGCATGCTAATCTTGCTTTATTATTTACATTGTCTAAACTAGCGAGTTAGCAAGTCACTGTCATCTCAAATGTTGTTTCAACAGAACGTCTAAACTGTCGACTGACTGGTGTGAACTGCTGAAAAATACCATAGCGCTATCGAGTACATTTCTGTAAAAAAAGTGAAAGAAATCTGCACGGCTAAAGCACGGTCAGTATAATCTACTCTGACTGTTACATTTATGTCAACTCCTGTCCAGAAAATCAGCTAAAGACCCCAGCCATCCAGTCTTTAATGGTGATGACTAAGTTCTACTTGACCTCACCAGAGTTAGTCACTGCACGTTGGGGTTCCCATTAGTAAATTACACAAAGTAATATCATTCATTATGTCATGTTTTAATGCCGACTCTCTGGATTAAAGGTGTGAAATTTGAATTCAATATGAATGTGATTATATTCAACACCCTGGCAACAGCTTAAACCAAACATCTCGAAAAACAAATCTAAACTTTACATCATATCCTGATATCAGGGGGCAGTTAACTTGAACTGCATTTCATGAACATCATTTCATCTGTGATCTCTGAGGCGGTAAATGTTTTCACAGGCATTAACGCATCATCAAAGTGTCTGAAATCCTATGGGTTTTGATCCTCCAGATCTCTGGAGGGTCCGTGGACACACAGGCTACAATTATCTCTCTGTTATGTCAAGTGTGCTTGAGCCAAAAATTGCTCGACTTAGATTGTTCAGCGCTATCAGGTTCCCATGTGAAAACACAAGGACTATGACATCACTGCATCACTTAGCTAGCTAGCTACCACACAAGCACGCGCGCACACACACACACACGCACGTACACACACACACACACACACACACACACACACACACACACACACACACACACACACACACACACACAACTCAAATACCGGGTTTTTAGCATTTAATGCCTACACAGGCCGTTGGCCTGCATGTCCATCCACTGCCTTCCATTATTGAACAAACTGGGTTCGGGATTTTGGGAAATGTAGTACCCTTGAAATAATAATAATAATATTTAACTTATATAGCGCTTTTCAAAAACTCAAATTTGCTTGAACTCAAAGTCACTTGAAATGTTCCACCATAATGGCGCCCGAATAATCAAAACATGTCATGCGAAAATGCTTCAGTTTTTCATGGGAGAAAGATTTTGATATTCTTTCATGACACCAGGGATTGATCAATATAGTCTTTGTTCAAAACTGAGTGAAGTGACCTCTGTACAAGCTCTGGTCCCTGTTTTCTACAGTAAGGTAAACGCCTACACAATACACTAAAGGAAAAACACTGGTCTGTTAATGTCACTAACTTAATAACTTTATGATTCAACTGAGCAGCAAGCAAACCCAATACTTGTTGTTGATTTTAACCATCTTTAAATTTGGATGTGTTCATGCTCAACATAGAACATCTGCTCAGTGCATTGTTCTTCACATGTCACAGATTCCTGTGGACCAGAGTGGGACATTTAATCTCTCCAGCGAGTGAAAAATAATACAAATTTAAACCACAACCACAACTTACACTGCTACAAACATTTCCAAGGATTATAAAGCTATTTGTTTTCAATTAAAAAAGTTATGTCAAATAACTCTACAATAGGTGAAACCAGGCGGGCAGTCAAAAAGAAGATTTTAACTGGAATGTTATACTGCCATGCACACAGAAGTTGTTGCATGTCTTGCTACAGGAGGAATCTGTTAGAACCATCTATCCATCCACTTATTATTTCTACCCGCTTATCCTTTGTAGGGTTGCTGGTAGCTGGAGCCTATCACAGTCGACATTGGAAGACCAGCTGTAAAAATCATTTACAGTCAAATTGTACAGTGAAAGTCCTCTTGTAGTGAGAATAGCTTAAAGGTGCTACGAGGAACTTTTATTTTTACCCTAATATTTCAGAAAACGTCTAATTTGTTCTTCTGATGATCATAAATGACGTGCAAACGAGACCATCAGTGAAAATAATGCTATTTTTATAGGAACAGGAACTACAGCTGGCATAGTAAAAACACTACCGCTTTTGTCCAAAGGGGACACTAGAGTTAACAAAAACAGAAAGTTCCTCAGAGCACCTTTAACGTGCTGCCAGGAAAAGAAAGTAAACAAAATGATTTAGAGAATATTTCAATAAGCTGATTATGATTATCATGTAAGTTGTCTGTGGTAAATAACATCTGACTTTCACCTGGATTTTTGTAATAGAAAATGTTTATTCAAAGTTTTACATAATATAAATGTATGCACTTTTGGAATAAAAAAAACTAAGAAGCCCACAGTGGTTTATAGTAGTACACACAGCTTCAAATAATAATTTTCAGCTTTATCATGCCATAATTACCACAAACTGTATCTGTAAAAGCTAAAAAAAAATTATGAATAACAATACATAAAATAAAATTAACCCAGCACGTCAGTCTCACCCAAAATACACACTGAACTTAATGGCAACGAGAAGATAACCGAAACACCCAGAGTAACTGAACTGAATTTCCTGAGTTTGGAATGAGATGGAGAGAGAGAGTCCAATTAAGTAATTATATAAGAGAGAAACCTGACTGAGTGTGTGTGGTCATACGTGTCTTTGCTGGATTATTTTATAATAAAACAAAGTTTTTGGTCCTTAAGACATGGTTTTAATTCAAATAGGATGGCTCAGCAATGTAGGATACAGCAGAAATTAAAAGGCACATTTCAAATGAACCACAAAAATGTGGCTTGTAATGTCCCCACATTTCAACCGCAGTGATCCATTTCTAGAAGTGCCAAACATTTTAAATAATACTGACATGACCTTTTGTCAAACTAAAGAGAAAGCTAAATACATGTTGTATCAAACCATAACTCATAATCATACAGAGGTCATAAGTCATTCCCTGCCTATCTTAACACAGATCGTTTACAATACTCTTTAACTGCCACCATCAACCGCAGTGTAAACACAAACACACTAAGAAATCACTGAGCAAATGCAAGTATTACATCAAACTATACAGCATACACCTTTACAATGCTGCAGAAAGGCAGATATTGCAGTGGACAAACAAGCCAGCGATTGTGTCTCGCTTTCAACATGACGACAACCGCAACCTGCTCTATCATCATGAGTCTTGTGGCTAGAGATATCAGTGTGAAATGCCTCAACAACCGTTATAACGTGCAAATGTGATGAGAGGACTCATGGTACTCATGTATGTAAAGCTTGGTCAATCACATGTATCCTGTTGGATAAGATTAACAAACCTGATTTCATGAGTAGTTTGAGGCACTGAGACTTAGAACATATAGATGCTGGTTCAAATGGAGGAGATAAAGAAAATCTAGTCATTTTTTTACAAACACATCTTCAACTTTGTTGAGATACACCAACCTAAGGGGCTGCATTCGAAGTGCTGGGATTAAGGTCTTGTATATAAATCATGACCTAAACCAAAAAGTTTGTTACGCTAATTACAATCACATTATCAGAGGCCATGCACTAGTTGTATGGTACAAGAAGCCAACCAGTCTTTTTTTAAATTATTTATTATAAAGTATCCTTTTCTGGCAGCATGTTGAAAGTGTTGCGTACCTGTCTCGGCTTCTCTTAATACATTAGCATGTTACTTCCCCAAGGAAAAAGGTTAGCACTACAGTGCTATTGATTTCCCCCTCAATAATAATGCTCCTGTTTAAGGTGAAAGTCAATTATGGCTTTTTAATACTAATACTACTTTGGTCTTGAAAACAAATTAGTTTTAAGATACAGCAGTTGTAGGTACTGTATAATGTAGATACACAAAATCTAGAGAAAGAGGAACACTTTTTTTTTAAACATCTTGACTGATTACGGCATGAATTTGCGTAACAAATTAGATTTTCATAGTAAATGCTTTATGCCTTACAATTTAAGTGTGACAGATACACTTAAATCACTTGAGAGGAACTTTAAATAATCTAAGCAGACTAACTGAATATCGGCCATGGTCTGTGATCACAGTGGAGCTTCAGTAGTGTGCACACCGTGTCTCACACCGTGGTTCAGCAATTTGAAACTGTGAATGTGATCTTTGACTGGTTTTACACTCACTGACACACACGCTCCTTGTCTTTGCATTGGCTTTGATAAAAGGGGCTGGTAGGTGGGGAAGGGAGTAGCGGAGTGTGTCAGCTCCTGGAGTAGGCTTACTGTGCTGGGAGATGCACTGGGCCATTACACATGATCTCTGACCCCAGCAGGCACCCTGAGGTGAAATGACGCGGGCCTGGTCTAACTCAGCTGGAACAAGGGAGAGGAGAGAGGCACAGGGTGGCTGTGTGTGTGTGTGTGTGTGTGTGTGTGTGTGTGTTCACTGAGCAGTTTTGTATATGCATATGTGTCTACGGGTGTTCGTACATGCACTGATGTGTGAGTAGTGTTCACCCATCCCACCCTTCATAAAACAGCCCGGTCCCAGGCACATCCAGCCCTGCAGGCCTTGGTCCTGTGGCCATGCAGATGTGACCGGGGTGTAACATATGAATTTTAATCACAGCTACCTCCCTCCAATTACCAGCCTGCGACCCGCAATGGGGATCAGTGTGAGCACATGGGATAGGAAAATGACATATACAAACACACAAAGACACATACAAAAAGCGTGTCCGCCTTATTTTATGGGTGATATAAATAATGTCACAGAATATAAAAATCTATTTAAGGTTTATAGGATGTTTTTGTGATCGGTGATTGCTTGTATCATGAGTGCTGTATGTATTTTAGTATTAGATTTTCAGTCTCAGAAACTTAGAAGACTGTTACTATTACACTTTGGCAATGTATTTGTCCATTTTGATGGAGGGGGTTTTCCTGTGTTCCCGTGGATGACTTGCCAAGTGTCACATTTGATATAACGGTAAGATTCTTCCAGCAGCAATAGTACAACAGCCTACAGTTCAAAGCCCCCTGAGGAGAAATTGTGGTTTGTGATATTGGACTATACATATAAAGCTGACTTGACTTACAATGGAGTTTAATTGCAGCCATTATTCAAACATCAACAGTAATTTCATTCATTGGCTTTTGCTGTCAGTCAGTCATAGACTGGAAGAGGACTCTAACATTCATCACTTTGAAGTTTAATTACAAAAGATGATCGAATAGTACTCGACTTGGGGCCTCAAAGCTACACCAAAATGCATCGCAGCCCCCAGAAAAAATTATTTTCTACTCAGGGACTCTCATTATTTTTTTTACCATTAGAATTATTCTTAAGCAATTAATATTTTTCTTTTTACTTCAATAACTTGTTCTATTTACTGAGATAAAGTCTGAATGAAATACATTCATGCTTCTTCTCTTTGTTCAAAGTAATAAGTATTTTTTTGCCCTGAATTTGTTAAAGGTCATGGTAAAAGTTATAGGCCAGGAACTCAGGCTGCACCAGAGGAGTTTACAGAATTGGTACATCAAGACCAAACCTTGCTTTAGATACCCTGATGGTATCAAACAGGTTTGATACTATCATTAAATAAAATAATGATGAAACCAACTAGGAATTGGAATTTATCATGTATCTTGTACAACACACACACACACACACACACACACACACACACACACACACACACACACACACACACACACACACACACACACATACACACAGACACTTAATTTCAGGGATTCTTAATTAGCGAGTAGTGTCTCCATCCTCTGGGTCCACATGCCAGTCATCCACAGTTGTAACGAGTCTGCCGCATTAGCATGACCCTCCTCCCTCTTTACTGTCCACTCCACTGCTCAACACACAACCACTCAAGCATGGACGCTCTGCTAATTATGGCTTAATGTGTGTGTGTGTGTGTGTGTGTGTGTGTGTGTTTGTGTGTGTGTGTGTGTGTATGTACACACACACCAATGTACACACCAAGGTACTCTAACAGTCTGCTAAGAAAAGAAAAAAAATCTGTTATGTGCGAATATTCTCGATTCATTACCATTGGCTGGTGTTTTCTTGGCAGCAATGAAGGACAAATGATTCCATATTAATAACTGCATTGTCTTGACTTTATTCTATCTTTATTTAGAACTACACAAAGACAACATTTCAGACATTTTGATGGCAATTTCTGAATAAAATAATTAATAAAAAAAAATATTTTGACATCTATTTTCCTCTATGTATGTATGCATATTAACATTTTTATAGTTTGTTATAAAATAATTGTATTGTATCTGAAACATTGTTTGATTTAATAATTTCATTTGAACCAAGTAAAAAAAATTTCTCTTTGTCTTAACAGCAGCTTTCATTTTGAATGCACTTTTGTATACCTAAAAATGTAAATGATAACAACAGTATATTGAAAACACATGGAACATTTAAGTGACATAAAACCTCCCAAACCAAGATTCAGAAATGTAAACAATGCTTAACACTACTTTATTCACCAACTCAATAAAGTAGAAATCTGGCAGTTTGTGGACACATCTTGCTACAAAATTATGACAAACCTCACACCCAGTTTCTCCTGAAATAGCAGGCTAGCATGACAGAAGTCTTCTTAACTTGCAATAATTCAGATTCATTGATTGCAACATTTTACAAAAACAATGAGGTCAAATTTCCATCACCAACTGTCATTGCTCGCACACACACACACACACACACACACACACACACACACACACGTGCACACGCATAATGTATAATGTACACACTCATCATATCATCACTGAAAGCTTTATATGTCAGAGACAAGCTACAAAATAGGTGTTGACATTCATATGTAAATACAAACCAGGGCGAGACTGCGTCCGCAGGCGCCAACACACTCCTTTGTTCGTCTCCAGTCAGATACATTCACCCAGAAACAATGAGGGGGAGAGGGGGGAAGGGGGTCTGGCTATGTGATCAATGCTAACCCACCCTCCTGTGTCACACAGGGAGGGTCAGAAGACACCGAAGAGGGTGAAAGGTTGGCAGCAAAAGAGGGTGTTTGTGTGTAGCCTATGTGGTTCTAACTATTGTTTCCCACCAGCGTGTGTGTATGTGAGCGTCTCATTCGCGGTGCCTACATCACTCAGTAAGAGATCCCATCGGTGCTCCATTAACCAAAATGCCAATAAAATTACCAACAATCAAAACTAAATAAATTTGTATGGGCCAACTAAACTCTTAAAATGTGTATACTGAGGGAATTATATACTTAGGAAAATTTTAGGGGAAACGGCGAATGGATTACAGATTTGAAACTAAATGCAACATAGGATCGCTTTTCTGTCCAAGCCAATCGATGTAAAGGCACGTTTAAGTGAGTAGGAATTTTCTCACATGGTGTAAATGGCCACGTTACCACACGATTATGAAAGTCATTAGGAGAGGCTCTAAACATCTCCGAGCAATTTAGAAAATACTCAAGGACACATGAGGTAATCACTTCAGGGTGCCAACTGGCTTCAATGTGACAGTTGCGATTAAAAAGATTTCCACATACCACACGTCCATGCGCACACACAGAAAATATACACTTCCTGCACATGTACACATATAGAGTCACGCAAATAAACACACATGTGCGTATGACACATATATACACACAATTTCCAGCTTCCCTCAAATCACATCACATCACAGCTCTGATCTGACCTCCCCTCCACTGCACAGACACACACACACACACACACACACACACACACACACACACACACACACACACACACACACACACACACACACACACACACACACACACACACACACACACACACACACACACACACACACACACACACACACACAACCCGTTATAACCAGCATAAACAAAAATGACAAGTTGAGATTAATGAAGGGCCCAGCAGTGACAGAACAATTTAATTGTCAACCATGATGGCTGGTGAACTCCACCAGTGTATTTATACAAGGTTACCGTATTGCTTTAAAATGTTGCTAATTGATCATGACCAATAAGTAATTAGAAAAACTGATAGTGTGTCCTTCCTCCGCACGTGTCAAAGGCACACACTGTCACAGGGGCACTGAGGGGCAAGCGAGCCTGAGTATAATGAGTGAAAGGATAGATTTAAGATAATGTGATGAAATATTATTGCTAGAGCATGACTGACAATAATATAGCGAGGCTTTCTATACTGTTGTTGGCGTAGGCTGATTTGCTCCATTTTGTATTATGTTTTAACTTGTTTTTTTTCCCTTTCTCAATGGAAGACAAGTCCGCTGCTTGCCGAGGCCCATGGGGGTGACGCCCTACCAACTGAGCTAAGGGCGCCCCCATGATTTTATTTTTTATGAGAATTTTATTTTGTGTGTACCATTTTTAAGTAGTCCATTTAAAAATGGATACTGGATTGAGTTTCGTATTATATGATTTCGGATATTGTTGAATTAAGATGATTAGTATTTTATTGTCCAAGTTTGTTAACTTTATGAAGGAGTTACATCACATCCGGTTGTGTATGCCATGCCATTGGATGGTAAAAAGATCAAAGATTTTGACTTTGCAAAAACGGTGGACGGTGGATTCATGCCACGTAATGTAAAAGGCCACAGGATTCTTGATTTATGCCAAAAACAACAAAGCTCTTAATGTTTTACATCATAGAATCAGATTTTGTAAAACAAACTTTCTTATAAAGGTTTCAAATGTGAAAAGAAATCAATATGTTAGAGGAAGATGTTGAAAGTTACCAACATAATAACTCATTCTCTTCAGTACTGAAAACATGAAAATGGAATTCAAACTGCAGGGACGTCGTCAAGAAGCCAAGAAAATGGTTGATAGAGTGTGCTGGGTTTGAATCTTAAACAATGATCCACTGTTTCTTACATATGACATAAACCAAGTAAAATGATACATTTTGGTTCCAAACTTTGTTTCACAAACTGACAATCATGAATAGGATGAGTAATACCCCAACTTGAGTGGATTTCAAACCCCTATACAATTCTCTGATTGTCATGATTTTTTTTCCCTTCACATATTCAACTTAGATTCAACTTCTCCACGGTCTTACCTCTCACTTGTAATCCCTGCCAGCGTTGGTCTGATCCCAGCACGGTTCCCAGGAGGTTTCACTGGGTTATTCTAACCACTGAGAGCTGACAGTGGCCTTGGCTCCCTGGCTTGACTTCACGTCCTCTGCTGGCAGCCCAAGGCCTGGCTCAATGGGAAGGAATGTGTGAGAGAAAGACAGTGTAAATAAATACTGCAGGGTCGAAACAGTGACTCCACAGCTAAAGGAGACCCCAGTGTGAGGAAGGGAATCTAAAAGAAAATATCTTGGCGGCTTGAAACAAAGCAGGAAACCGTTTCAGCCACCTGTTTTATTTGCAAAATGTACATTACGCCTCCTTTGTATCAGACAGGTACATCTGATATAAATAACTCTGTCTAGTCGTATCAGATCCAGGGATACATTTAAGTCAAATGAAAAGTGAAATGCACCTGCACATGTGTGCATTACATTTAAAGACAATAATATAAAACACATGCTGGGGATCATGATCAGTCTGCCTTTTGTCAAACAAAGAATACGTATTTGTCTGACGAAAAATATTTCAGTCCTTTCTTACATTAAGAACAATTCTTAGGAATTAAAAAGTTATAATTTTTGTAGCGCATGCCAAGAGCTGTAACGGTTAGACAAATCAGACAGATAACAGGTTGAAAAGCGATGGCTTAGTAAAACTGCAGTTTCCGCATTGCAATAACACACATCTGATGTGTGAACGTGATGCTCGACTGTTGGAATGGATATGTGCTGAGGTGGAAAGTGAGACAGACAACACCAGAATGCCAAGATACCTGTTTCCATATGCTATGCACATATCAATACAGATCATATTGACAGATTAGGGAACACAGTTGATTTGCATTTTTGCTTCTCTTCTTTGCTCTTGCATTGCCACACTTAATTGGAAAGTTGGGTAGACCTCTATACATGTTAATAATGTTAAATGCAATTCCTACCCTTGGCTATTTTATCGGTAAATAGCAAAAACTGTGCCCTTCCTGCAGTTTGAGTTGGCGTTTTAGGGGCCAGAGGCTTTTGTTTGACCATTAAGTAAGGTTCAGCAAGGCACACAACAAACATAAACAGTTTGCAAAATCGTTCAAATCCACTAAAAACTGTCAAAGAAAGCAAAGTATCGTTGCCAAAAAGGCATCCAGTGTAATCACTGTCATATTAAGTCATCCAGTTTAGGTTTGACACATAAACATCATAAGGGAAACTGAATCATCTACTTGAGAGGCACTATGTCATTTATGGTGAAATTGTAACACAATTACAGACATTTCCACATATTTCTAATCCCATTTTAATCAGAGATTTAAGATTTTTTTTAATTTTGTTTTTGCTTTACCAAGTGACTAATGACAAAGACTTATGGTGTGCCAAAGTCATATTTCAAAGTTTTGACTTGAATTCAATACAAAGCTTTTCACTGGCCTACAAACACACATTCAGTTGCATTTTATGATCTAGGACAATAAGATCTCACTTAGGGTGTCTGTACACTGAGGATATAATAAACATACAGTCCAACATTGGACGGGGTACAGTGGCATCTGCACTGGTGGTCAATCCCTCACACTTCATTGCTGGTGGACCTCACCATCTTCAGACAGGGTGTTTCTATTAAGTGGCTTATTCATGACAGCAGGGCCATTCACTCACAGGGTATCAGTGGTGTGTGTATAAAAGCTTACACTGAATTAGACCTAAATCAGGATATGGATACTTGAACTGGACATGACAGTTTGAATGCAAGGCCCTTAAGCCCATATTAGGTCATGAATGATGCAGCAGCCGTGTGCATGAGTTGGGATCTCATTTAAAGACCCCTGTTTCTCCGACTGCTTTCAACGTAAATCACAACTTTTTGTAAATCATAATGTCATATTCTGCATGGAGCACGGTTTCTGTGACACACATTGTTTTGTTTGGGTTTTACACACATCACTGTTCAGTGAAGCTGCCGCAGAGAGTTCTGTTAACATAATGTCTGTAAAGATAATACATACTCCAGCTTTCTCTCTTTGAGTTATCAAAGTATCTAACTTCTGAGAAGAACACATTTCCCCTACCAAAGGTTCATTTTATTTGATTTTGTCAACTGTAACTGCAGATATTTAAGCAAAATAAAACTTTTCTACTACACAGACCCCAAAAACACACTAAAGGTGTGATCGCATCTTCAGATGCAATGAACACAGATTAATTAAAGTGACATCACCTAGATGTATCACGCTGTAAACATCTTTGCCAACAGGAGTCATCTCTTTTTAAAACCTCAGTGACATGATACTCTGTACCGATATCCCAGCCGCAAATGCACAACTACTACATTTGTATGCATCGCTAAAAACATGTATTCAAGAATTGCTCATGACCCTCCCCGTTTTCCCAAGTTGTCTTGGAGCCTGCTGTTAGCGTAGAAGCTAATGATATCCCGGGGGCTGAGTGTGTGCACGCCTGTTGGTATGGGTGTGTGTGTGGAGGGGGTAAAAGGTGTTCACCCTATCACTTGCTGAGTTGATACGAGCCTCTGCAGACACCTAGGCTGAGGAGGGAGGGTGCAACCTCACCCCAGCCATAGGAGTTGGCACCTGTCACACACATTAACACTCACGTATGCAAACACACAAAGAAGACATGCATGTATAAAAGAGTATTGTACAAAGGCTGCATCAAAAACATTTTATTCTACACACAAATACTTCCTCCTCAACCCTGTCTGCCACCTGCAGCTCTCCTGCTGGCAGCCGGCTGGCGAGCACAGTGGGCAGCAACAGATACGTGCACAGTTTATGGTTCAAGGTAAGGTGTGTAACAACAGAAGAAATCAGGGAGCTGATTAAAGTCTCCACAGGTAAATAAAACATTAGGACATCTATGAGGGGAGACTCAGGTAATTAGAGCATATACAGTAACAAGAGCGGCAAATGAATCCTTTATGTATCCTTTATTTATTAAAGAATTAACGCACACTTGAGAAAAGTGGAAGTAATGAACAGGGATGCAAAATTGCAAAAAGACACATTAAGAATCATCAATCAAAGCTCTGCCAGTCTCAATCATCCAAAGTACACACTTAGGAAAATATTGGATTGTACAAATCATTCATCAATTCAGCAGACTTAAGTACGAATCCAGGGTTTGCACAATTGAACAAGACTGTAACAGCCAACATTGTCCACAGACCATATCTAGACAGTCAGAGGCTGCCCAGAATGACATCTTTAAAGACATAGCAACTTTTGTACTGAAGTCAAATCCCAATATTTTCACAATGTTGCTCATTGCTACAACCGTTTCCTTTTACAGTATGATGCCAATACAAATTGGTTGTATCACCAGCCTCAAACAACTGAGGAAAAGTAACTGAGAGGTGAAAAGTGAAAGAGACAGATTTGCCAAAACCAATTCAGACTCTATAACCCTCCTGATGATCCAAAATAAGCACTTGACCAAAGCTAACATCATAGACTGGAGCTATATTTATGGTGCAGATAAAATATTTATATAGTGACTCATAAAGTCTGGTCCTGGAAAACAGCTGCAGGGGTACAAGACACTGCAGCAGGATCTGCTGCTACACTTGGTTTAATTTTTTAGCAATACAGTATGAAAAGACAGCTTCATGCAACCTCCAACTTCTGAACTCCTGGTCGTGTAATTACTGATCAACAACAATACACCCTAACATATCATCACTCAACTTTGTTTCCAATTGTTTTCTTTCCTTTTTTTTGGTGATCAATTCATTTACAAGGTAATAACAAAGAAAATACAGATTACAAACCAGCAGACGAAAATATTGTGATGAAAAGACCTAAACAAAATCAAGTGCCAATATAGATAGCAAAACAAGAGCAAAAAACATGAACAATAATTAAAAACGGAAAAAAAAACGAAAGAAAAAGCCATTTTTGAGGCCCCTTAAAAAGTGATTAGGGAGCAAACTAGTATTTCATGCTGTGGGTCATTTCCAAAGGATGTTACATCATTGAAAGTAATCTTGTATTTCTGTACCTAGTTTGAACTGACATGGTATGTAGCATGGCAAATGTTTCCACATTTCAAAGGGTTGGACGGTTGTCTGGGCCTGCATGAGTTGTAGGTCCCGTGCAAAGTTTTCAGTTCCCTTATCCTTATCGGGAAAATCTTATCTTCCATGGCTCACTAAAACTGTGCAACAGACCTGATTAAAAACTTGATCTTTAGTAAATAATGGATAGTGGCACAATCAAATAGAGAAAGGTGGATCAGCCTTAGTGTCCAAGCCTACACATTGGCCCAGATGCAGGGATGAGTTATGTCTATTCCAGTCTATAGTTTCATGATTTTGAATGAAAAGCAGCTAATTAGAGATAAATAAATCATGGAGGGCTATCGGTGGCTGTAGAGACAGTGTTTGGTGTCAGATGGTAGATTCAAGACACAGCGAGGTCTTGATTAAAGTTAATAATGGAAAAAGAGCCGGTTCAAGTCCTCATAGTACACACACTAGATATCCAGCTACATCGCTAACAACATGTCTAGTCTGTGTTACTGTGTACCAGCATGACAGTGTTACAGGAATCATTTGATACAGCTTGAGAGTTTGTTGATTTACCTTAATAGCATTGGCACTTTATGGACAAAAGTATGTGGAAACCCTGTTCACCTGCTCACAGAACTTGATAGAGGAGTCCTGACCTTAACGTAACACCATTGGGACAAACTGGAATGCACATTTTGAGCAAGGTCTTATCAACCAAAATCAGTGACCGACACACTAATGGTCTTGTGGTGAGTTTGGAGCAAGTCCCTGCAGCCAGGTTACAAAACTGTCAGGCATAGAGTATACATTTGGCCAAGGGGCTTGTAGTATTCAGACATAGTCATCATTATCATCATAATTGTAAACATTTTGGTAGGAGAATAAAACACATTTGGACTGGGTTTGCAAACCATTCAAAAGGTTTTTTGGATGGAAATCTATGGATTCTGCATTAAATGTATCTTTGAAGGACATCTCTGCATCGCATTGCTATTTTTAGCAATGATTCTTTTATCGACAGACTCATTTAACAATGCACTCTGCTTTCAAATGCAGCACAAAATGAGACAAAATACTACTAAGATCCAGAGGGGCGTTAGGGAAATAGAGTAAGAATCAGGTCATGTTTGATATTATGCACAATATGTACGGAGACGAGGGACAAAAAAGAGCAGTAATACAACTATTAAGAGACTATTTCCCCTTCCCCATTCATTAAACATACAAAGTTCTCGCTCTCACACTGAATCTCCCCCTTGAGATTAAATTCTAATGTGTTATTAAGAGAACTGGGACAGTGGCAGCTTATTACCATGAAGCAAAGGCAGGCAGGCGGCCATGTCCTCCGTATGTAAACACGAAACAGAGCAGAACACATTACAAGATGCAAACTCTGATACAGTTTTACAGCAAGCAGCTCTCAAGAGGGCAGCAATTGTTTGGGATCTGTGTTCACACAGCTTGTAGGTTTGTTTGAATGAACAGAGGCTGAAATTGCAGCTTTAGTATTGAGTTAGTTTGTTCTTTGTGCAGGTATGAATATGTTCAGCCAGCATATACTGGGGCAAAGTAGTCACTGTACTCCTCATTTAGTCCAGTTATAAATTATTCTATGTTTGTAAATGCGGATATGATTTTACGTAAAGGAGTGTGAGCCACGGTAACAATTTCCCAACCACTCGTCACCTTTGGAGTGAAAGGTATCACCTCAGAAACACATCCACATGCAACACGTCTCACATGCTTACTATCACCCAACTGCTTAAAAAAAGCTAATGAGATGAAAACAAACAGATGCCATTTGAGAATTCTAAACAGGATACTGATCTCACAAAGAATCATAGTTTTGAAGCTCTTTCCAAGCAGGTTTAACTTCATATACCAAACTGCAGTTTTTAACGAATCTGTCGCTCTTTTTGTTTTTCGAGAGAAAAGCAATCGAGTGCAAAAAGAGTTTGGTCGCATCCAAGCTCGTCTAAGATCCTCGTTTGCCAACTGTCCCTGATAATCCTCTTCTCTCATGATGGATGCCTTCCTAAAATCCAGACTCTCTCCTTTATTGATCCTCTCTGTGTCCTCACTGTTACATTGTGTTTACAAGTTGGTGGCTTGGCAAAACCTTTTTCAACAGTAGTTAGACCATGTGACGGACACACTACATATCGGATTTCATATGTGCACTGAACAAAAATATAAACGCAACACTTTTGTTTTTGCTCTAATTTTTCATGCGCTTAACTCAAAACTAAAACTTTTTCTATATACACAAAATAAGCATCCCTCACAAATCTTTCTAAATCTGTGTTAGTGAGCACTTCTCCTTTGCAGAGACCTTTACTGTATTGCCACCAGAACAACAGAATGTGTAAATGGGAAAAAATGGGACTAAACATTAAGGATCAATGACCCACTGAGGATACAGACAGTATACTGACCCAGACACAGATACAAGGACCAGACCTCACCTTCTCTCCTTGTACTCTACATATTGCAGGCTGGTATCCGAATCGATATCCAAGTGTGATACCTACTGACATGAACAAAAAACTCAGCCTGCTCTTACTGCAAACTACTCGTCCACTGCTTAATTTTTTATGTTTAGATTAAATCCGGTGAAATTCAATATTTTAATTGAATGTTTAGAGCCTGAGTGTTCAGTGATAAATTTCCATTGGCACCCCTGCGCTCCACGATCATGTTTCTCTGCCTAATTACATTTGCATAAATGATGTTCGTCATTATTGCCCTGGGTTGGGTAGGCACTGGAGGGGTGAAAGACAGAGCTGTGCTGTGTGAAGGGGCAAGGGGGTGCTGAAAGGACACTGGCATCAATGACACTTCTTTTTTTTTTCTTTTTTTTTATGACCTACAAAAGTGATGAGGATACATTTCTGTCTTGTGGAGAGAGTGAGAGTGGTAGGTCTACATCCAAATGAGGTTCCCCAAAGAGCAAGAGATGGCAATATCAAGTGTATGTCCCTGAATTCCCATCAACATGAATGACTGAAAGGCAACAGGCAAAACAAAACCCTGTTGAGGAAAACTGTCTGTCTGTGACCTATTGTCTGAGATCAATACAAAACAAATGTATCTCATTTTGATAATGTCAAGCAAACACAATGTAAAGACAGTACGGTTTATTATGTGGTGACCTTTACATGGCGTTCATTTATCATCATTACAGACAGGAGAGCTACCAAGGGATGGTACACATTATTACTCAAAGGTGAAGGCACAAAATTGCAAGTTGAACTGGCATAAATCAACATTTTTTAAATTGACTCCTAATGTGAAAGGCTTGCTCATAGTGCAGGTTCATATAGTTTAGTTTAGATTTTGAACAGCTGAGAAAGAAAATAGGTAAAAGAAAATACAAAGATAAATTGTTTAAAAAAAGAAGTAAATAAACCAAAATGTATCAATAATACCAAGACATTTTAACCAATTTAAAATGTCAAAAAAGTTGAAGTAAGACTTATATTCTTATTCAATACTATCCCTTCACCACACTCAATACATATTTATATAAATACTGTATGATTATTTTTTTGTGTATTAACATACTTCTGGAAGTCCTAACATTGAGAATGTAGACCAAACGTAAAAAATACTTTTGTTATAAACAATGTTTTATTTGCCAGAGCGGGACAAGTAGCTTGTTGACGATGACGTGATTCACGCCAGCTGAGATGCTTCTGCATACTTCTGTGAAAACGTTCCGACACACCTCGCGTACACATTCGATCACACACAGGCTTATAACTGATGGCACTGGGTAAGGTGATCCTCGTTAACAGTAACAGCACTTGTGGCCATGTACACAGTGCTTCAGAGCTTTAAGTAGGTGTCAACCACTGATGGCAGCAGAGTGTGGGAACAATATGTTCCTAAGGAGGAGAGTACGATGGGAAAAGATGAGCTGACAGATGAGAGATGGGTGTTGGCAAGGATGGCAGCTTTTCCCATTTTTAAACTGCACTGAAAGGTTTAAGATTGTGGTCTTGGTTACTTATTTAAAAAAAATCTAAGTTGCCTTGAAACACATGGGAGACGGGATGTGTTTTCTTTATTTACATTTGAATCAGAACCACAATCTTTCCCTTAATCCTGTGCTTTGATACCATGCAATTTAAGACTGGACAAAACATTGTCAGTTAAGATAGCCCAGGCAGCAGATATAGGTTTTCTTTCAAATGTAATTGGCCAAACAAATTACATTTTTTATAAACGTAATATATTGGCCAAAGGGTAGGCCAAACTAAAGCAAATTAATATAAATACTTACATTATCAGATAGTTTGAAAGACAACTCCATATGTAAATAGGCAAATGTTTGCTGACACAGTGCCTGAAACTTAACCTGACTGTATCAAAACTCTGTCAGCTTGGTTTGGTGTGTCTGCTCCCAAAAAAGATCATGGCTAAGACGGAGAGCAGCTTTTTTCTTTCCTGGTTTTAGTTTATGGATGTTGGCAGCCATCATAATGGTAAGGAGATTGTAGATGCAAGTATCAGGCATAAGCATGATATGTACAGTATAAATACACATACGTTGAGTAAATTGAGATTAGTAAGCAATGTTTTGTGTGAGATATTATCTGCAATTTAAACTGACGAAAAAGGAAACAGTGAATGTAAATAATGGATCAGAGGTCTGAGTTTTAAAGGGACAGATTTTTCAGGATGACATCAGCACAGGCTCTTGATTGTATAATGTCAGCTGCTTCTTGATTAAAAGCCCTCTCAGATTCTCACCCGGAGGACTCTGAGACTCAAGAGGAGTAGCTTTAGTGACCAGATCCTATTTAGAAACTGCAAAGTTTTTCTCCTCTTTGCTGCGGAAAAAAACGCCATAATGTCTCCCCCTTCTTCACCACTTTGGAATGCTTGTGTCTGCCTTCCCCCATCCCCTCTCGCTTTCCCTCTCTTTCTTCCTCTTTTGCTCCCATGCTGAGAAGAGTAAGTGAGAAAAATGATTAAATCATATTTTGTGTAGGTGGGGGCTGGGCAGGACAGACAGGGGCTCTTAAAACAACACTAGGTACATCGTCAAAAAGCAATTTTGGCGCTTAGGTTACAGCCACTGACGGGCCGTTACACAGCGCCCCATGGTGTGGGGCTGGTGGTTAAAATATGAGTGGGGCTGAGAGGACCTCCTTATAGTGATTGAGGAGGATTCCCCACTGTTCCAGGCAAGCTGGAGGTTACAGCTCAGAAAGATTCACTGCACACTGCTCTGCTGGACAGGATAAACCTGTCTTCCAGATCCCCCCCCCCCTCCAAAAAGAAAACAATGCCAGTGGTACAGTGTTATGTGCTTGGACTGGATCTTCCATTAGACACAATGGATCAAAGTTAATTGAAATACTCGCGAGAAAACAAATGTGCTCACAAATTCAGGTCAACTTTAATTTGATTGACACCAAACACATTTCCAGATGAACAACTTCTCTTCCACTTTAAAGTAAGCCAGACATTTTCTTTTCTTCCAACACGAGCTGGAAACCGATAGCATAATTTGTCCGCTTAGGGAAGCTCCTGTCGCCACTAAACCTTTGTTGAAATTAAAGCCCATAGAGGGTGGAGATGCCCAGGGGACACTGCTCAAAAGTCGGGAGTTGAGTTACTAGAAAACCCCATCCCTTGAGTCTGACCCCCACCGTGACCTCTTCCCACCCCAGGGAGGGTCCAATATAGGCCCATACAGGTAAGGAATGAACACAGTGCTTTCTGACAGCAAGACAGTCAGTGGTGCTATTGTCAAAAGGGCCATCCAACAAGCTATCAGGAGGTCAAGTGTCCCGCAAAAAGATCCTATTCTTCAAACTCTATCTGAACTGTCGTCCCACCACTTAATAGCTTTACTGCCCTCCTTCCCTCCCACACAGACACCATACCACCTTCTCAAAGTGTGTCAGACGCTGCTTTGGCATAACTCACTTCATTTGATTGGATTACATTACTTTCTACCTTTTTCTTTTTCTTTTTCATCACTACAGACTTCAAAGCAGGGGTTTGTGACAGGCGCTTGCAGTGGGAACTGTCACTGGCCGACTTCAAACGCTGCCATATAATGCCACATTGTCATAAGGAACCTGGGTCCTCGTTATGATGTGAAGATGATATGCCCTCACAGACCTCAAAGTGCCCTATTATAACAAGCTTTCTTTTTGGGGTTTTACAGTCTTTGCAGGTTGAATTCTTGCTTGAATAACCGGTATATGTCTGTTCTACACTGTATTACATTTTGTACCATATGTAAAGGGTAATTCTTTTTATATTTTACTTTTTATATTCTTCATCTTTATGAATGGTTTCATTTCACACACATCAATCGATCTATTATGAGTTTTTGAATTGATACAATTGGAAAGTTATCAATTATTTGTCTTATCCTTTATTTTTAGCATTCACAACAGCCTCCATCACTTCAATGGTCAGTTTATCTCAGTCAAGCTTTTAACAGGCGTTGTACTGTGTGTTTGTGTGACTGACTGACTAGTTGTCACTTGATTGCTTTATGAATAGGTAACATGGTAAATTCAAGATAGAAACCTGAAAATTACAATTGTCATTGAGGGTAGGTGTTATTCGATTGAAACGGCTCTGTTGATTAAGTAAAACATGTTTTGGGATCCCCTGGCTCTTTTTTACATTGACAATAAAAATGATTCATGACAGCCTATCTCTGATCAGTGCATTCAGGACCAAATGAAGATGCACATGTGGACATTTCTCACAACTATTAGTTCCTTATTTGTCACCATATCTGCCTTTTCTTCACCCTCTTTCTTCATCTCCTTCCGCCTCAGCAAAACTTTCCCCTGTCACGGCATATTAAAAGTGGTTTACATGTGCATGTCCAATGCCATGAATATGGATGTGACCTCTTTCCTTGGCGCCTGGACGCCCGTCTGTCCTCTCGCCGGCACTCCCCCCCAGGCACAAGACACCACTTCTCAATGAGCACAGCACGCTCAGGAGACACAGCTTCACCCCCGCTGAAAACACACACACACACACACACACACACCAAGGAAAGACACTCATAATCACAGGCACACATTTAAATACATACATTGCATGCACACATACACATTACACACACCCGACTCTCATGCTCTCGCTTTTTCTGTGCTGCCTTTCTCCACTGACCTTTCACAATGTGTTTTACATACAAATAAAAGAGGAAGGGGGTATTAAAGGCCCGAAGACTGAGTTGAAGGAGAATGCTGATTTATAATTCATGTCCGTGACACCTCTTATGAAACAGGGTTCTCTTTTCTATGTCTTTATATGTGGGACTTTGGGGCTTATAAGCATGTAGATACATATAATTGAGCACGCGAGCAGATATCAGAACATATATTGGTCCCTAAATCTAAAAATATCTGCATGTATGTTATAATAATGAAATAAACACAGTTGTGTTTCACAATAGTGGTATAATTTGAACATGAAAACAAAATGTTTTAATACAAAAAGCTGTGAATAAAAAGAGTTTGTGTTGCTTTTCGGCAAACACAATTTAGAGATGACAGTGCACCATGTCGATTTTTTCTTTTGTACAGGGACACAGTTTTCCTGAGGACCTGGAAATAGCTGAAAATATCTTGATCAAATATCAGTGAATATTTATCTTTAAAACAATTTCTCTTTAAACTTTTTTTTATTGTTTTATTATTTAACTACTTTTTAATTTTGTTTTTAATTTATTTTACCATGACATACAGTATCTTGCATGTAATTATTATTTTAATTTTTTTTTCACACATCACAGTTTACATCTGCATTAACCACCACAACAAAGCTTTGGAATGTTACCGACAGAGCAGAGAACCATCTTTTAACATTTGTATTTATTCTGTCTATCAAAGCCCTGGTTCTGCTTCTATAATTGGTGTTCGGTTATCTTATTAAGACTAATTAGACAGTAGCGAAGGTGATGCTGCATTTGGCAATTAGCACGCAGGAGACGAGCTCAGGCTAATCATCTCAAGCTCCTTTGTGGCACGTACGATGTGATGCTGGCTCATAGTGGCACACCCACCACAGTGAAGGGTGGAGGGGGGTTAAACATTTGTTTTCTGATCTGAGACAAACCTTGTATGTTTAATTAAGACCAGAAGAGGTATGTATTGAAAAGGGAAAGTGTACAAGAGTAGATCTTGCACATATGTGCTTATAGGGGACAATACTGTATTTCTCTTCTTTCTTACTTTTACTTACTGTAAATGAAAACAACATAAAATGTGTCTATTTCTGTTTACTGTTACTCAAACACATACAGAGTTTCAGCCATTTGATATAGTTGATGTATTGCATGCTTGTTTTTGTTAAGATGAACCTTTATTGTCTTAGCAGCACACAGTCTATCCACACACACACACACACACACACACACACACGCACGCACGCACACACACACACGCACACACACACACACACACACACACACACACACACACACACACACACACACACACACACACACACACACACACACACACACACACACACACACACATGCTTTAAACCAAAATATTTCCCCCACCCCTCATAAAAGCTATGATGGGAAAGAGAACAATATCTTACAATGGTTTTAAGGCATACACATTAAATTCATCATAAACAGAATTTTCCTTAGTTTTTTTCAAGGGCTAGTGATCATGACATACTTAAGTTATGGATTGCCAAGTGGTTAAGTTAAATAAATACAAACTTTGTCCTTTTAATAATTTAGTAGTTAGAAGTTGTTTTTCAGAAGTACAGTACATTTTTGTCGGTGGTACTTTCCCAGATGGAATATCCCCGTTTCCAAAACCCAAATTTCCTAAAATCAGAATGAGTAGGATGTGAAGCAGGAGGGAGGAGGAGGGAAATTACACATTGTAGCTATTAATGTTCTTGAACTCTGGTCTTTCCCAAGACTGATGAACAATATCCCCTCTATGTGGGTTCGTGACACGGCAGGGACAGAGTGAGGACGCTCCGAGTGCTGTGGCACCACTAGAACTACACAGTGGCATTGGCGGGCGTCTGGGGTTGAGTCATGAGTCAAGCACGTCTTGCCAATCCATGAATGTCTGTATACATAGCAGACGGGGTGTTCTACTGTACAATTACTCATGTGAGAATGGGGGTTGATTTTGGGGCAGGATGTGGTTCAAATGGACAAGGGCGAATAAGGCCCTTCCTACAGTTTTTTTTCTTTCTCTTTGAGTTACAAATATGCATACACACGCTATGCGTATATACATAGTCAAACATATATGTGTCGAACAGGGTTGCAAAAGAATAACAAAGCAACCAGGCTGGACAGACACTGAAGACAAAAGCAAGGATGTATTGCATGTTCACATATGCATGGATAGATGATGCATGCATATACACATCTATATCAATTATCATTTGTCAGATGCTGGTTTTCCTCCCTGGCACCGTGTCTGAGTTATGAACAGAGTGGGGAAAGTTCAAAACCCACATTCCTTTTCACCACAATTTGTTTTCTTTCCCATTGATCACCAAGCAGCTGCTGACTGATTCTCAGCATAGCCAGCATAGCCACAATGTTTTCTTAGCATTTCAGACATGCAGACAGACAGGGTGAGAAACGGGAAGAGGTGAGAAGTAGGAGGGAGAAGGCAAAATGGAAAGGAAAAGGGCAAGACAAGATAATGTGGGAAGTAGAGAATTTCTGTCTCTATTTCTTTTCTGTAGAAACATAGGGACAGCTGGAGTGTGATTAGGCTGGGGGGAGGGATATTTGACCAAAAGGTCGGGAATCCCTGAACCAAATAAGACATTAAGGGCAGTCAAAATGAGTAATGCTTTGCAAATGGCATCAAAAGCATCAATAAGTCATTTTGCTGTGCCGTCCAAACATATCTGTTTCTCAAAAAATACTTGGTTTAGTGATTTCCGATATTCCACAAATGGTTACGGTCTGGTTGAGTACTTGGTTAAGGTTTGGAAAAGATCACCTTCATGACGAAAATAAACTTATGTTGGCTGTTGGGAGGACAAGATTGGACACAGCCTACGTTCTCTGGTGTTGGAGTCAAATGATTTGTATGACCATGATGCATCCCGTCCTTCTTGCTAAGAGGTTTTTTGGCAGTTGGCCCCATTACTACTTCCACCTTAACTCAGAGAGAACACCTCATGACTGCAAGAGGTCGATTGTCACTCTAAGTTGTGTTTCAATGAGTCGCCAAGGCTGTGCACATTTTTTCTTTTTAACTCTCAATTTAAACTCTCCACTGAAAAACTTCAGTGGAGAATTGAGGTTGCATTTTGTATGTCAATAAGTTAGAAAAATGGATGTTGGTTTGGCTAGCTGCTAGCATGTTGTGTCCCTTTTCCTCTGGTCTTCTTCCCTCCCTAAATTAGCTCAGTAAACATCCAAACTTCTGTCTGTCTGGCTAACTAGCCAGGGGGCCAATTTAACAAAACATTCATTGTTGATGTTATCATGGGACTGCATGCAACCACTTGTGCCAATTTATGGTTCTACTTGATCTTTTAGCTTTTGTGCTAATCGGATATGTTTACAACAAGACATGGATGGATAGCTGTACGCTAACAAGCTAAAATGATCTTTACTTGAAATTGATCAGATGTATTGGGGGAATAGCTAACTATTAGCTGTTCCCAGAAGACAACAGCACATAAATCAATCACATCTTGTGATTTCTTCAGAAAAACACAACCTATTTATTTGAGTTGAAGTAACAAAAAAGTCATTTTGAATGAGGATATAACATTCAATAATTGATATGGAATAAATGTAGAATGTCCTGCATTTGTTTCCAGTCTAATTTCCTCCACCTATTCATACTGTGATTCCTACGCTTCATAGCCACCATCCTCCTTCCTCCATCTCTCCATCCCCTCTTTAATAAACGGGCGCTGGTGGTAATTGCCCAGTCTAGGACGACATCATTACTCATTCAGATGTCCAATAATGCTGCAGCACCCCCAACACACACACGCAAACTCACATTCACGCACACACACAGGATGGAGACTCAGTCTGCAGATGCAGATCCATATCATTGATCTTTCTCCCACCCTCCTATACTCCATTTTTCATATTCAATGAGTGACTTGTAGATTTGGCTGCCCGGTACAGATATGTCTCAATTAAGAGCAGGCAAGGGTCTGTATTGACATGTGGACTGGCTGACTGGTGAGTATAGCACTAAAGGCAACGGTCAAAAAGTACAAGCAGACATTCACAGAATTTTTGGTGAAGATTTAAAATTGTGTGTATCCAAACATCAATTCATTTTCTGTTTATAAAACAAACATAGCATGACATTGACATATATATAATTTATTAGCTCAAACATTGAAATGGTATGTAACTGTATTTTGGAACAGCTTTTACAGTCTTTCACTTTTAGAAAGTATATTTATGATACGTCCCATTTCTTCCCTCACTCTCAACCTCAAACCTCCACACTCAGATTTCTAGTTCATGTGAAATTTAGTGACATGCTGATTCAGTGACTGTTAAATGCCCTTTCTCACCCCTCAAGTACAGTAATAGAATACATCATCAACATGTATGAGGGAAAGAAAGGCTCACGCGACACTATCCTGACAAAACCCAATATGAATTCATATTGAACTGGACCTGGGGATTTGTGGTGGTATTCTAACATAATGATTTAATGACAATGTCTGCAGAGTCTCCTCAAAGCGGATGTCCTAGATTGGTAACCTCACAAGCACCCAGTGGTGAGGAGTTCAAGGGTCAAAGCTACAACTTCCAGCCACAAATAGACTTGCTAAAGCAGAGGCTGGAATCTGAAGGGGCTCAACTAGAAGTGTGTCCCATGCAAGCAGCTGACGAGATGTGGTTTCCTCAGTCTCTGCTGTCAAACTCCCCACAGCACCTGAGGGAAAACAGAGCAGCCTGGGAAAAGAGAAAGTGGGCCAGTGAGTGTATGTTCAAGGAGGGGTACACTACACAGTGAGTGTGAATAGAAAACTGTTTAATGTGGGTGTAAAAGCTTGTTTTTAAGACATTGCTTTATAAATACAATGGTAGATTTTGACATAGTCTCAGTGGGATAACTCAAGTGTCATTTTTAGCTTCCTGTTTTTTCAATTAAATTGCTGCTGTTGCCAATGAAAATGCAAAAACAAAATGCAGTATTTGCTGTAGTCGGAAGCTTCAATCACAGCGGGTTTTGCTTCTTCTAGATTTAAAAGTTCATGCATATCAGAGAAATACTATATGTGTGTATGATAAACATAAACCGTAACTTTAAACTAAAGGTGCAGTGTACATGGATGAAATAAGCATAGCTCCAATTCAATTATTTTACTCCTTTTACTTGAGGGGGAACAAATAAACAAAGAGTCGGTCTTCATCCAAACCCTCGAGCCAAACATAAAGGGACCACTGGTTGAGTAAAATCTAGGAATGTGCTATCTTTTATGAGGGGGAATGGAGAGAGTAACGGCACTCTGCTTCATAAAAAGCATGTATATACATATATTGGATAACTGTACATCTCAGTGTAACTTGTAAATCTCTGAGCTGGGACTGTAAAAGGGCCAGGGTGGACAACCTGATTGGCTGATAGGCTTATTTTGACTGATCCCAGGTAGAGGAGTTATATTTTGCCTGTAGACAGACGTCTCTGGCAGACACTGGGGAATTCACTGTCAGCCGAGTGTTAATATTAACTGTCCATAACAAAAGAGTGTTACTCTGAGGAGAAAAGGCAGTGTAGCCTGACACTGCACAGACACCTGTATGATATCACAGCTGAAGGAGTGCACATTGTGTATGTCTACGGTTATAGGTTACACAGTAAAACATGCGTGATGTCTTTCACTCAGGCTATATGGACCCTATCCATGACATTTTACTTTATTTACACTCATATATGGTATGGATTAGGTTTTCAGCTCAGATGTGACTTTATAAAAATCAAACTTCATTCCATTGTGCACCTTGAAGCCAACACATTGACGTTAAATATCTGATTGCATTTCATGCAACATTATGAAATAAAATGATGAGCATCTTTATCTTTTATGTAGTTCTCAAGGTTTTTGTGTGTCTCACTTATTGAAGTCATGTGTTAATCAAAGTAACAACAATTAGAAAGGCTTCATAAACACAGTCAACAAAATGAGATTTTGGATGTTTTGACAAAAATATTCATCATAGTTCAAACATTAAAAAATTAGATATGACATTGATTGCAGCGCCTCATCCTGAACACTCTTCCCTTGCATCTTCATCTTCACCTTAGTCCCTCTTTCCTGTTCTTTCCAGTCTTCTTCTTCTCTCTCTCTCTCTTTCTCTCTCCTTTTTTACAAGCTTCAGGAATGTGAGGTCTCCTTAGTGATTTATAAACATACACATAATAAATGGGCGGCTGTAGTTTAAGCGGTGATGAAGCATTCTCTCTCTGGGACACAGCGCTGGCCTGTGTGTGATTTAAAGGGCTGACATTTATGGCTTGCAGGCCTATTATTCAGAGTGACTGTCTGTGTACAGACCAACATTTTACAGCGGCTACGCAGAGGTGAGCCCAAAACCAAGCTTGTATCTGACACAGGTTAAACATCCTGTAAGAATACTACAGTAACATATCACGTGGTGCTAAAATGCTGGGGGCCTGACAAGAATGTATTGCCATAGCTTCTATTAATCTTTCAGTAACATCATCTCATGACACTAGACAGTGATTTATACAAAAAAATATGAATTCTGTTTTCATCTTCCTTGAAATAATACCTGAAATAATATCAGAAGGTTAAAATCAGCTGGTTATTTAAACATTAACTGGAAGCCCTATTGTGCTGTTCTGGTGTATTATCTTGTATCCTGCATTAATTATGAATGTTTATTATTTGATTGCAGTGCAAAGTCAGACGAAATGATCCCCTTCACAGTTAACTGGGCTACTTTGTTTTTTACATATCCCATAACCTGTCTGCTTGCCACCAACATGCGGTGGATCGCAATAGAAAACTCAGTGGCCGACATCACTATCTGTCCAAGATAATAGATGACAATAATGGGAAACTGTCCCTAAGCACTCGTTTGGAGTCTTCCTGCCCATTTACTGATACCCTTCATATTTAATTCCCCTCCTATAGCCAGGAAAACAGACACTTTAAGTCCATCTAGAGGGAGCACATTTACAATAAAAGGCCAGCTGAATCCTCGGCTCACGTTTCCTCCTAACTGTGGCAGGACATAAACCTTCGAGCCAGACCTCATTTTCTCGGCGCCATCTCCCGGACACTGCTACAAAAAATCAATAAGGCTGCATGCACAATCCTCTTAACTTTGGAAGCCTTTGTGCAATTGTCTTTGTTGGAAGAACATGGGGGAATATGTTTCTACTTCTCGGATTGGTTTTTCTGTGTCACTCTGTTTTTCTTTTAATAGTCATATTGAGTGTAGGCCTTCACTTGTTGATAAAGTAGCATCTACAGTAGCTTTGTGTTCTGCTCCTACATTCACGACTCGTGTCTATGACACAAGAAGTCTGTTGTTGTGCATTATGGTCAGTGTAACTCAGTTCCTCCAGCTAAGAAAGAAGAAATAATTCAATCGTATTGCAAAGATAAAGATCCCCGGAGCAGGGTGGAGAGATCTGCTCCCCCTGTATCAAGTTACACTCTTGAGATTACCCGGAAGCATAGCGTTTAGCTGGTAGCAACACTGAATCAAGGCTGACTGTGATTCACATAGTCAATAAAGCAGGTTGGCTTATCGCATCACACTGTTCACACAGGTTAAACTGTCACAACATAACACAAGTGCTTTCATAAAGAGTGCCTTCCAGGCTGAGATGGCTTAGTGTCTGTGTGATGAAGTCTGAAACATCCATGGATTTAAACATTTCTTTAGGGAAGTCTTTAGAAAATGTTTTGTTTTGCTCTGTAACAAGCCTCACGCCCAACAATAACAAATGAACAGATATCTCAGGATGAGATAAGTTAATATAAGATAAGATAGGAAAAAAAATAGAGAAAATAATAATACGTCAACAGCAATTTGAGGCCACAGTATGAGCATCATCAATCATTTTCACCACATTCACGACCCAATTTATTTTTATCTTGAAAACAAACATTATGAGTGAAATCAGGACTTTTCCAAGTGATTAAATGGCGTATGTGGCTGTAAATGTATGTTTAATTTTTTTAGGCAACTTTGGACATACATTTTGAAAGTAACCTTGCAAACCTTGCATGAAATGTGTGCAATCTTGAAAGGGGATCAAGAGTTATTTGTGTGTGTGTGTGTGTGTGTGTGTGTGTGTGTGTGTGTGTGTGTGTGTGTGTGCGTAACAGACTCCCTTCAATCTCTTGCACTCTCAGCATCTATTGCCTTCTGCTGTACATCACTCTGACAGCAGGGACTCGGGCAGAGGCTCCGGGTGGAAGAGGTCTTTTAGGTTGCCTTATGTGATGGACAGGAATACTCTGGAATCCCCAAACGGAAATAACCTCACATTGACCTCATCCAGTCATGACTCGCATGACCCATCAACTTTTAACCCTTGACCTTTGGTGCCCGATTCTGCAACACGTAAACAGAAGTGGGTCCAACTCATTGGTATTCATGTAGCTTCTATCTTATTGCAGACATTTATTTCCATATCTTCATCTGTCAAACCATCCATACAATTCACATTGGATCTTGTAAGTCTTGCTTAAACACTAGAAACTTGCGTCTTTGGAAATGGAATTAAAGTATTTGAATTAACTAGGAGTCATTTTCTGCAACTTGATCATTGCAGTAGAATGAACTACTTAATTTCTGACGTGTACGAATATTTATGAAAGCAATATGCATTGGTTCATAAGCAAATCTACAGAAAATATCGCTTTACTTTTCAGCCAATACAGTAAATCTCCCTTTGCCCATAAAGGATTGAAAAGCAATATGCATGCTACAAACATAAGCCACTTCTCCCCAGAGCTGTGCAATGGTGATTTTCTTTCCCTAAAAATAAACGACAATGCAACCAGAAGTGGCACATAAATTAAAGTGGCAGCGTGATTGATGACTCGGAGAAGAGTGGAAAGGGTGTTTGCATCGCTTTTTTTTGTAGAGCTAGGGAATATGCATGTACAGAAATGCGCACACACACACACACACACACACACACACACACACACACACACACACACACACACACACACACACACACACACACACACAAACACACACAAACACACACAAACACACACACACACCGTAGACACACATACACACACACACACACACACCTTTCAGACACCATTCGCAATGTGTAGCCACATCAATCCAAAGACCTCTGCAACATCTTGAAACACACCCCTGAGAGCTGGAGAGAAGGACAAATTACGATGTAAAAAGTGTGTTTGCATGCTTGTATCTGTGTGTGTACCCCAACCCAACATCCACTAAATGAGCTTCATGCAATATTAAAGGATGCAAAATGAGTCTGCGAGCAAGGACGCGCTTGGAGCCCTATTGGTGACTGACCTTCCAAGGGCACCATGGGAAATAAGGGAACTGGGCATGCAATAGCAACAAAGACGAGTGGATATTGTTTCCCCTATCCAACCTATCCATCACGTACTCTACAACGTCTTTATTCTCTTTATCCACAGGGGATACACATACAACCAGAAGGGATGGCGGACCTATTGACCAAATTATTAGGCAAGAATTTACAATCTAATGTTACCAAACTCTGTTTTACTGTAAATGGCCAGTACTTCAGTGTAGTGAATCAATAGCCTACACGATTTTGATTGAGATCAATGTATGAGTCATTCAGATTAACAAAGTACAACACAATTCTGAAGGAGAACATCAACTCATCTGCTAAGAAGTCAAAGTATCTTGACAAAACTTTCATATTATGTCTACCTTCTCAAACGTGATGCACATTCAAAATGGCAACCAGAGAGCCAGGTTCAAATCAAGTCTTATGTCACGTATTGCTGACTATTACAGACAATTACTTGAAATTTGAGCATTTATTCAAAGCTGTGGTAATAGTGTTCACATTGTTGGATTAAACTATGTTATTTCAGTTAATATGTCATACAGTGTTGCCAGACAATGCTAGTTTTCCCCCCAGGAATCAAGGTTGATTAACCAAAGTCCTGTAGTCAATCAAACCCCAAGCTTAAATCTTAATTTTTGTGATTTCAGTCCGACTTTAGTCCAAGCCTCATGCCACTAATCCACAGCTTCGGTATTGACTGAAAATAGAATGCACACTTGATTGTTCCTTACTAATTAAATATTACAACAAATTGCTTGGATTGCATCAACAGAAGTACATTATTTGTAGTATTTACTGGGGGCAAGGGGGGAGGGGGGGCAAGGGGGTGATGGTGGGCGGTATTACAGGCTGAGGTCAGAGGAGCACTTAACACTGCAGGAGAATGTTCCAGGTTGTGGGGGTGTGTGGTGGTAACGAAGGGGGCAAGTCAGTATGAGATCAGCCCTCACCTTGGAACATGACAGGGTCTGGTTTTACTGCAGCTCTTAGTGCCACTGAGGTGGTGGGAGGACAGATAGACAGACAGATAGATAGATAGATAGATAGATAGATAGATAGATAGATAGATAGATAGATAGATAGATAGATAGATAGATAGATAGATAGATAGATAGATAGATAGATAGATAGATAGATAGATAGATAGATAGATAGATAGATAGATAGATAGATAGATAGATAGATAGATAGATAGATAGATAGATAGATAGATAGATAGATAGATAGATAGATAGATAGATAGATAGATAGATAGATGGATGGACGGACGGACGGACGGACGGACGGACGGACGGACGGACGGACGGACGGACGGACGGACGGACGGACGGACGGACAGACAGACAGACAGACAGACAGACAGACAGACAGACAGACAGACAGACAGACAGACAGACAGACAGACAGACAGACAGACAGACAGACAGACAGACAGACAGACAGGCAGGCAGGCAGGCAGGCAGAGATAGATAGATAGATAGATAGATAGATAGATAGATAGATAGATAGATAGATAGATAGATAGATAGATAGATAGATAGATAGATAGATAGATAGATAGATAGATAGATAGATAGATAGATAGATAGATAGATAGATAGATAGATAGATAGATAGATAGATAGATAGATAGATAGATAGATAGATAGATAGATAGATAGATAGATAGATAGATAGATAGATAGATAGATAGATAGATAGATAGATAGAATACAAATGAGACTGTGTACATTTTGTGTACATCACAGTGGGGGAAAGAAGGAAGAAATGTGAAGTGAGAGAGTGGGGAGGAACAACTAGAGGCTGAGGGTGAGCGTACAGTCCAGCGCTGTCTTTTATAGCACCATTCCAGCAGATGAGCAGCATCAATCTTTACCTCGCCACTGGGATAAGTCCTGCCTGCTGCTATCAGCAGGCTGGGGGGTGGGAGGGCAGGAATAAAACCCAAACACGCACACACACACACACACACACACACGCACGCACACACACACACACACACACACACACACACACACACACACACACACACACACACACACACACACACACACACACACACACACACACACACACACACACACACACACACACACACACACACACACACACACAGAAATAGACAGTGGAATCATACACACATAAGCTCACAGTCCACAGTGTCCCTATAACACACACAGAAGGTACTTTCTGAAGAAATTATATATATATAGGACTATTCTTATGCAAAATATATTTTATGGAAACATATTTCCTGCCAGGATTATGTTCAGTGGTAAAGTTTTCCTAGTGTGGTGTTTCTGTAGCACAGCTCAAGACTGGGACACTGGAGACGGATGTTTGCATCCAGAGTCCTGCATGTGGTCGGGTTTAAGCAAATAAAAAAGACTTTGGTTAAGGTTAAGGAAAGATTGTGGTTTTGATGAAATGTTAACCAAATCATGTATTGTGCTTCAAGTCACTGTCTTCCACTATCCTTAACCAAGTGCTGGCCCTAAACCATGAACAATTAGTTGTGGATGTTGTACTGTATTGTATTTTGTATTGAGTAGGGAATATATACATTATTAGTGTTTTGTAGATACATATTGCATCATAGTAGATAAGATCGTGAAAGTGTTCCCTAGTTATGACGACTACAAAATGTAATACAAATAATTCAGGCAGCATAATGTTTCCCTCTGATTAGCTTTTTCAAATTTGCAGTATATGAATATGTAATTTCTAAGAAACAAGGTTGCTCTGTCACACTAACACACACACACACACACACACACACACACACACACACACACACGTGAATAGACATCTCCCTGTAAATGGACATGCAAAACAGGAAGAAGACAGATGTACAAGCTTGCATCACATTCACACAAACACGATCATACAAATGTAAAATTTCTAGACAAATTAACTTCACAACTTCTACATTTGCCTTAAGACACATTTGTGTAGTTGTAACAAATTAATACGTAAGATAGATGTTGCACTGAGATGTGTGTGTGTGTGTGTCTGTCTGTGTGTGTGTGTGTGTGTGTGTGTGTGTGTGTGTGTGTGTGTGTGTGTGTGTGTGCGCGTGTGTGCGTGTGTGCGTGCATGAGTGTGTGTGTGTGTGAGTGTATGAGTGTGTGTGTGCGTGGGTGTGTGAGTGCGTGTGTGTGTGTGTGTGTGTGTGTGTGTGTGTGTGTGTGTGTGTGTTGGGGAGTTGGTTGTGGGAAGGAGGGAACTAACACAGCAAAATATAAAATGTACTGAATTATACATTGCTGCCATCACAAATTGAGAGAGGGATTTGTCATAAATCATAAGCATCCTGCGCTGCCTACCAAGAGAATTGCTTGGTGGGCAGCAGCCTGAGATTTAGGAGTGTGTTGTTGGCTAGTCTGGAGACCCAGCTTGCAGCCACACCTCCACCAGCTACTCCCCTATGAGACGTATCTGTTATTTTCGTCTCATATATGACAGAGTAAAAAGTATTTGTCCTTGCCTAATCTCTCCTGCGGCGCTATTTTGTCACCACAGCGGTTTATATCCGGATTTGTTTCATCATTCTCATTGAAAACCTTTTGTGCATTGTCTGCAACTCACGTGGAGAATAGATGAATTCCAAACCCACATTTTTTAATTTTGGTGCACTGGTTCAAAAAGAGAACCACCATAACACTAGGAATGTGTTATTTATCATCAAAAGAAATGAACAAAATATGGTTTGGCAAAGTATTTGAATAATTTCTGTTGTTTTTTTAAAGTATGTTTTTGTTTTTTCAAATGAATGCAATATGTGATCCAGTGCATGTGTGGTCAAATAATGTTGGTTGATTTTATTTAAAAAAATCAGGATAAAGGGCGTTACTTTGAAAAGTAAAATGTTCCTTGAGATAAAAGAAAAGAGGAATCCACAGAGGTTGTGAACGATTCTGCACTTCAAATGTTATGTAACCAAGGTCAGTCAATTCAAGTCTTGATTGTTAATTATATTCTTAGTGTATTGTAACCCAATAAAATGATGCTTCCTCTCTAAACACATAAACAACATTTAGGAGTAAACAAGGTGAACCACAAATCCTATGAACTGCATCTGCACATACACCACAGCAGCCTGCTCATTCAGTTTAAAACCAGTACAGTGGTGTCTTTTCCCCAGCAGTATTCCCACTGCTCGGAGGAGAGACTCTGGACAGTGTCTTAGATCTGCACTCTATTGCATAGGCCAGACACACCTTTAGAC
Source organism: Ammodytes marinus (assembly GCF_949987685.1). Classification (NCBI taxonomy): domain Eukaryota; kingdom Metazoa; phylum Chordata; class Actinopteri; order Uranoscopiformes; family Ammodytidae; genus Ammodytes; species Ammodytes marinus. The sequence continues at coordinate 13,649,607 of NC_137215.1, read as the reverse complement.
TAAAAAAAGCTGGTAAAGCTCACAACTAGGTGACCAAAACATAAGCAGAGGAAGACAGACTCCATCCATCATGGCAACTAAACAAACATGAGTAGGGTTAAGGAGCAGGGCAGAGCACGTAGCAGAGATGACCACAGTGCTGTAAGGTGCTTGTGGCTGATGCATAGTTCTGCAGGACAGGGGTTAAAATGACCACCAATTCATGCTGTATGTTTTACTGCATGTATTTAAATGTAGTCCCTAGATTTTCAATATTAGATTTAATATGAATGATATAATATAGGTACATATAGTGAAAATGTAATGTTCAAAAAAAGGTGAAAAAGAAAATGTTAAAAATGATTTGACACTAAAATAGTTGATTGTCAGTCCACAACTATTTTGTCAGCAAATTGTAGTATTCTTATACTAAGTTAGCACACTGGTAGATGTTAATAATACATGTACTTACCACAACATACATTTGTATCTGTTTGCTTTTCATCAATTGAACTGAGAGCTGCAAGCTATATTTCGGATTCACAAGTTAGCATGAACTCTATTCCGCACTTAAAATGGTATGTCACCTCGATGCATTCACGGTCGGTCACAAACAAGGGCTCTATGATGACACACACTGCAGTTTGCAGGCTGGATATGCTGATGATCTCTGGTTCCCAGCACCCAGAGGTCCACACTGAAAGTCTGTTGTCAATAAATAAATCACAGATGAAGTCAGACTCCCGTATTTACACAGTGATTAAAACTCACGAGCCGAGGCGCTTAAACGAACCTAAACAAAACAAATGAGTGCAAAGGTTTCCCACACACATGTGTGCGGGTAAGGTACGCACATGGACAACCGCTAAGCTAAGCATAGAGAGAGAACACATGCATAGGCTTCCACAAAGAACTGAGGAGCATTAACACACAGACAGAAAAACTTCTCAAATATGTCTCCTCAAAACTCAAGTATTCTCTAAGCTACAGTGTAGAATTTTTTTTTGTTTGTTTCAACTATCTAAGAAAAAACTCTCAAAGGAATCAGAAAAATTGGTAAAATATTTGTGTTTTAAACAGGAAAATGCACTTGATTTAAAACAGTTTTGATGTCCTTACACTGTTAATTTGAATTTCCAGTAAGGAATGTCTGTATTTTAGGATCACACAATAGCTTACAGTAATAATGCGGTCACCTGGGTTGATGGACAGGGGGGATCCTGCTTCATTGGCGTTAAGTCTGACATTTTCAAATCAGTTTTTGGCTGAATAAAGAATAGTAGACAATTGTGACACATCTTTGCAGTTTCTGTGTAGAACATTTGTGGCCCTGGTGTTCCAAGTATCAAGTCTGGCACTCTCCAGCCTTATCAACGTACAGTAAAGTTAGTTGAATGTGTACACGATTGTTAACATTGTGCTGTTTTCATCTGAAGCCTGTACACATTTCACTATCCATCAAAATAAGATAACCTGAAGCTGAGATCCGGGCAAAGGCAAATCTCAAGCAGCTGCCTTAGAACTGAAATCATGTAACATGACAGGATATCAAGAAAGGGAGTGGATCTAATAATAGTGAGTCCAGCTGTCTCACTTGTGTTCAGAAGACAGTGTGTACATTTCTCTTTAGTTCTGATTAATGCTAAATTCCAACACCCATGAAAAGGCATAGATTTTCGTTTACATTTACTCCCTGTGACAACTCTACTGTACTTTACCAAGCCTGGGTTCAGAAGTTGTGGTTAGATGACACTTCAGATTATTTCATGCGGTAAAGGTCGTCAACACAACACAAAAGATGAAAATCTCGAGGCAGTGCACAAAGTTTCCTCCAATACTTGTTCTCGGTTGAAAAACTTGATTCCAAAGAAAATACTGATAGGTTTTAGTACATATATGAAGAACTGCTGCTAAAGGTCTACATAACCAGACTGCCACGAGTCGAATGGCAGATTAGAGTAGGCTCATGCTCAGACCTTTGAATTAGCATCCCTGGGTAAATAACTGACTGCAACACACAGCACGCCTCTAAAACGCCCAACCCCGGGTCCCTCTGATTCAATCTCCACTCCAAGCCTCATCAAAGAGCACTGTCTTGCTAACTATCCGAGGGAAAAATCTAATATTTTGTTTTGAGTTTCACTAATATCAGCGTTTTTTCACTCCACCCCTAGTAGCATTTTTATTGATCGGCTTCTTAATAGTGGGCCCCATATATTTGACGGCGCTCATTTAAAAGTAGAAGTGAGTAATAGCTGTCTCAGGAAAGGCCGTAAAGCTGCCCTTGTGTGTGTGTGTGTGTGTGTGTGTGTGTGTGTGTGTGTGTGTGTGTGTGTGTGTGTGTGTGTGTGTTTGTGTGCTTCGCCATAGTCCGACATTGGGGGTATGGAAGGAAGGGAAGAGATGAAGGAAAAAGAGAGGGAAGAGGAGAGGGGTAGAGATATGGAGTTTTCAATTTACAGAGCACAGGAGACCAAAGAGGAAAAAGGAGGAGAAGTGCAAGCGAGGCAGAGTGGGAAAAAGGGGAGACTTTAGGGAAGAGGGTGAAGGATAAGCAGTAAAAACACATTTTCCATACCTAACAAAATTTGTACTAAGGCATTTCTGCAACCTCAACCCGTTTCAACTACACACACTCATACATCACCTCTCCGCTTTGCAAACAAACCTCACAACCCCCTTTTAGTCTCTCTCTCTCTCTCCCTCCCTCGCTCCATCCCGCCATCCCTCTCTCAGGTCATCAGCGAGCGAAACCACAACAAAGGGGGGCCGTTACCACGGTGACCTTGGCTGTGACATCATGTGGCGGCAGAAAGAAATGAAGCCATTAGGCCGAGGCAGCGCTTGCCCATAAATCAGACTGTTTCCAATAAGCTGCCTTAATGGTCATCCATCACCCCCGCCATCCAGCGCCCTCCGCGCCCAACCGCCTGGGGAACGGCCATGGGGGGAGGGGAGAGAGAGGGGGGCTCATAATGGTGGAGAGAGAGAGAGAGAGAGAGAGAGAGAGAGAGAGAGAGAGAGAGAGAGAGAGAGGAGAAACAGCCCGGGTACAATCTGGGGTATATGGGAAGAGAAAGAGGAAAGAGAGGAGTAGAAGGGATATGGAGGTAAGACAGGTATGAGAAACCAAGCAGAGACGAGGGACAGATGCAGGTACAGGATAAGAAGGGAAGAGAGATTGGGGAAGATGGGGGAAACGGGAGTCAATATGGGGAAATGACGTGATGAATTTAAAAGGCAGAGTTAGCAATTCTGGAGAATAGCGTACTTGTTGTCAAAATCACTTTTTGTCAAAATCAGTGAATATCTCCTCAGGATTCACTACCTGTCTGTACTGTGTGCGTGCTGAAATAATATCCAGTGTTAATGCACAGCCTAGGCTCCGCAAACCGGCATGTTACTAGACACGGTGGGCCCATTTACCCTTTGTATACCTAAACTGTTAATTAACACCAGCTTTTTTTCAGTCCCAAACACAGTACAAACAGATAGCGTATAGTACAAAGATATTCACTGGTTTTCACACCAATGATTCTCCAGAATCACTGGCTGCACCTTTAAGTGGAGGAAATTTTCGATAGCATTAAGATTTGGAGGCAGGAAGGGGAGAGACAGATGTGTCATAGCAACTGAGGAGACTCAAATAGCAAAGGAACAGAAAGAAACAGGTGGCTGAGAAAGGAGAAGAGGTCGGAAGAGATTAAATTGGACAGCAGAGAAATGCAAGGGGAAAAAAAAGATGATTTAAGAGGATGATAGAGCAAGACAAATAAGATGATAGTGGCATATCACCAGATAATTCAAGAGTGATAAACCAAGGGAAGAGAAAGAAGAGAAAAAGGGAAATACATTCACTATGTTTGCACCTAAATGATACTAAATTGGATGTATTAGATTAGATGTCCAGATGCTTCATCGCGCAGTGCCAGGTTAGGTGAAGAGCATTAACCGCTGCTGTGCACCTATTCATGATAACTACATCATTCACTCAGTGCATTGTCAATAATCATACATCAACTCTAAGCATTAATCCTACCAACCCAATTACCCAGGGATACCTTCCATGACATCGTTTGAAACATTCAACAATCCTCTTTTGATGAAAATAGTTCACCGGATCTTGAGGAGATATTCACTGATTTTGACGGAATAGATTTTGACAATAATTATTCTTCAGAATCTAATCTATCTTCAGAATGTTTTTCATGTATTAGGTCTTGAAGGCCTGTTTTCCATCATATACAACACACTGAAATGTCCACTTCACTTTTCACTTAATATGTTATTGCAGCAGGCTTCACACACACACACAGACACACCAGAGTCTGATTAAAACAAGAACAAGTGAAGTTTTGTTTTGTGTAAGTAAAATGCGTTACCCTGCCAGTTTGCTTCAACATGGCTGCTTGTTGTTTGATCGAAAAGCTTTTACATACTCACTCTCACACACACACACACACACACACACACACACACACACACACACACACACACCTTTACAACGTCTGTTTTCATTCTTTGCACAACTATTTCTGTCACTTTTCATGTATATACAACCGTGTGCAACACGAAGAAGGTGTTCCAGGGAGACTGGTTAAAATAAGCCTTGTTTTCCCCATATGTATGTTGATGTCACTTCTTCCCCTCTCTTTGAAGGCTTTTCACCCCCATTGTTTGGAACAGCACAACATACTTTGAGATCCAACTTTTAGACAACACATCGTACTGGTTGCATTTGTGCAAAACACAATCCTTTGTCAGCAGCCAAAAAGATATGAAAGTCAGGAGCAAATGTAAGATGTCGGACAGTCATAATTCTTTAATTGTGTAAACTCTTCAAATATCTGTCTCTATTATTGCAGTTTTGCTAGAGTTGTAAAATGAAATTATCATTACCTATAGCAGAAATGTTTATGGTAGCCATAAATAAAGATATATATATATATATATTTTTACAGTTTTGACTTGAATATATTAGAATATACTGTATAGGCCTATGTGGAATATTAAATGTGCCTAAGACTACTCCGAATTTTATTTTTTTTTTCAATTCTCTTGTTATTTGGTTTCTGTTCTTGAATTAATTCGTCACTAATAACTTTATTTTGCTGTAGGTGCACTTTGAACTCACGTAACTTTATATTACATGCGTTATTTATTTGCTCCAATACAGACCACATTTTCATAGATTGCAACATTTAAAACATTAGTGAATATTCAGTTGACAATGAAATACAAAGAACAGCAGTTTGACAAAATACCTATTTAAAACCCCCTCCGAGTGAACGCCAGTATATCACAAAGGCTGTAGAAACATCCCTGTTTGCCAAACCCCAAAACCCTTGTAGCTTAGCATGGCAGCAGGAATTACTCCACACACTCCCAGTAGTCATGTCATCAAGAACCTGCAGTGTAACCCGTCCTGTTTGTAGCCCACACCACACCAGCCTCATGCTGAAAGCTTTTATGTAAGTTATGACGCCTGGAGTCTGCAATTGTGGTCCAGCATCCTTATTTTCTCTCACTGGTTTGTTGGTTTGTTTTCCATCTTTTCTTTTGCTATTTTTGTTCAAGGTTTATTCCTGATCCTGCCCTTATTTTCAAAATAGTCTACACTCTTTGTTCATGCCTCTCACTTCTTACGTTATCATTTTATTTCCTTTCTTCCACCACTCTATCATTATTTTTTTCTCTCTCCCTCCCTCCGTGTGTGTGTGTGTGTGTGTGTGTGTGTGTGTTTGACCTACTCTCAAGGAAAACGAGAGCCCTTTTAGGCCAAAATCAACTCACCCAGAAGCCACTTTACAACCCACGATCTTATGAGTCCTGTACATGCAAGCTGAAAAATTATGTGTGTGGTGCGGCTCTCCTCTTAGGTTTCCACAAGTACAGCAGCCAAATTGTTTTTGCGAGGCACTACGAGAGGCATTATCCATCATTTTGAATGAGCTCTGTAATTGGGATTATAGGAGTAAAAAGTGCAAAAATTGACTTTGAGAGTGATAGCATTACAAGTGGGCCTTTCAGATGAAATAAGGCTGAGTGTGTACTATGTGCTAGTGTTTTGAAACATGTTTGGTTAACACTGTAGCTTTGTGTGTGTTTGTGTGTACACTGTGGGCACCATGTCTTTGGTGAACGTGTATGTGTCTGAAAATATATACATTTATGTCTCTCCGACCTGAGCTGTTTACTTCATGTCACCTCTCTCCCCATTTCCACTCTGGGCCTCTTAAAAAGGTGAAAAATACCATAAAATATTCTTTTAAAAAAGAGTTGCAGGCTTAAAAATCAGGGTTTAATTTTTTTAATTAAAACCTCATTGCATTAGTTCTATTGTTCTCACTACTACACTTATTAAGAAAAACTCATTCATTGATTCATCCATTTATACTCTCCAATACAAGAAATTGATGGACAACTGCCAGCTGCAAAGAGGAACATTCTTACTGCCAAAGTAAAATTCTTTTCTATGTGGATTTCTTTTGTCGGCAAAAGCATGTAGCCTATGTGTGGGTGTGTTTGCGTGAAGGACACACACACTGTGAACCCTGTGTTGTTTGTTTGAGTGATCCGCTGTGGAGTGTGTGTACAGAGCAGGCAGGCAGGCAGACAAACAGCAGCCCAGCAGGTACTATTTTGTTCATGGTGGGTAATCCCTGCTCTGCACCTCCTTAATCTGCTGCCATGGTGTGTTTGCCCAGAGTTCAGCCCCACTCCACCTCCTCCTGCCTGCTCACAATGCCTTTGACTTTCACTTTGTCTCTTAGACTGTATAGTCCAAATGTGATTCTTCCGAACCCTCGAGGCAGAGATTGTTTAGGTGTATTGAAAAAAAAACATCTTCATATTTTTAGTTTGTATACAGGTTGTACAGGGTGAAAATGAACCTGTTGCATGATACCTTTGATATGAATATTCCAAACAGAACGTCACCATCCCTGTTCTTTGTTTAGCATGGGGCAAAGTTCTCCAACAGATGACTCATGAGAGAACACTTTCAGTATGTCGTTAAGGTCTGGAGTATGAAGATAGATAGATCAATACATTTGTTAAGTCTCTAAAAATGTCTCTCAATAATAATTCCATTGCACAGTGATTTAAAACAGAAAATGCAGCTAATCTTCAATGTTGAGAAGCTGGAGCCGCTTATCAATTATTTGACTTTGACCAGCATTGGCATGAATAACAAGTCACAAGAATGAAAAGAAAAGAAGTCAACTTGAACAGCCAACTTGATTTCAGGCGAAACTGGAGGGTTAAAAACCTTTGCTGAAATGTGATCTAAATAAGTAAATAATTCTACTTAAAAAAACAGATGTGTCTTAAGTTGATCCGCACACACATGTATGTTCAACATTGGGAAACACCTTAGAAAAGAGCATTAGGCTTGAGGCCTGCAGTGTTGGCATTTATTTTCCATCTTTCTCTCAACCACACTTTTTCTTCTCTCTCATCTCTGGAGGCAGCAGTCTTCAGTTATTATCCTCCTCATGCATGCACACACACACACACACACACACACACACACACACACACACACACACACACACACACACACACACACACACACACACACACACACTGGGGACCTTGGTGGCCCTTCTCAGCTGGTATCCCCATATGCTCTAACTCCTGTTGTGATTGTTGTTGTTTGGCTCCCTGGCTCATTTGACGTGTAGACCCATGACAGTGTCCAGGACCCCTTCCAAGTTGTGCCTGGTGCCCCTTTATGTGTGTGTGTGTGTGTGTGTGTGTGTGTGTGTGTGTGTGTGTGTGTGTGTGTGTGTGTGTGTGTGTGTGTGTGTGTGTGTGTGTGTTACCCTATTTGCTTGTGTGAACAAGTACAAATATACAGTACGATGTGGAATCTATTGCACGGTATTGTATTTGTGACTATATGTTCCTATTGGCGCGGGTGTTTGTGTGTGCGGGGTGTGGGGGGGGGGGGGGGGATGGGCGGTAGTACAGGTGTAAAAGTGTGCATCAAGGGCGAGTTTTACCATCAGCAGTAAATGTTATATCATGTTATTTCTGTGCGTGAATGCTTGTGTGTTGTTCTATCTCTCTGAGGACCATGTGTTAGACTTTCAGACTGTGCACATTTTTGGAAAGTGAGTATATTTCTATCCTCATTTTCTTCAAAGGGCTGTTTGAGGGTTAAGATTTGGTTTTCAGGGAATGAGGTTTAGGTTAATGTTAGGGTTAAGGCTGGGGAATGCAATATAACAGTTAATGTTCACACAACTGTGTGTCAATGTGAGCAATCAATTCTTACAACACAGGGTTCAATCTGGATGGGAAGCCACCCACGTTGCAGCAGGTCTCTCTTTCACACACACACACACACACACACACACACACACACACACACACACACACATACATCATGTATCAATGATATCATACTGATATTCTAACACTTGTGCTTTTTGTTAATGTTATGGCAGGTGGATAAACACCATATGCTAGTTATAATAGCTGTAGGCTAATACTGTACTAACTTGGATAACATGAATGTGACACAATGTGATTTTAGTGAAGGCACGCCAAATACAATATAACTTAGCCTTTGTTCAGTCTGTTTAAGTTCAGTTTCCACTGTAATATCCAGAACAATTTATTTCTAAAGCTACATGGGAACCAAGTACAAAGAAGACATACATAGTCCAAAGAATATCACCAAAATATGACCTTACAAATAAAAACATGTATACTGTTTTGGATTATCCTGCATGTAAACAATAGGAGGGTGGGTCTACTGTGTTACATGTGATTTTTGGCCATCTGTCCACCAAGCCCGCCGCCCACATTGCCTCTCCATATTCTGATGAGCTACAAGGAAGGACACATTATCTCCACTTAGCCCTTCACCACTTGGCAACTGCAAGAACCATAACAACCAGTCTTCATAAAAATCCCACTTTGAGCCACAGCACTTATTGCCTTTGGAACACAAGGCAACACACCCAGAGGGTCCCAGACTGTTCCTTCCTTTCTGGTTGTGCCGAGCTGTGCCCTTTCCAAAAACCTCCTCTAAAAGTCTCTGGAAGTCCGTAAAAAATGTATTCAGGGAGACATTTATCAGCTCACTGTTTGCCACTGGAGACCACATTGGCGGCCATTTTACAGGCAAGGTAAGGGAGAACAGGAAAAGGAAACTTCACTGTAAGATAAATACATTTACATGTATATTTACATATATATTCACAGCTGTTGTTGAATGGAAGCAACCCCAAGCGACTGAGAGGGTATAAACAAGAAATGTCACTTGCCTGGTGCACACATTAAGGCTGTATTAGCTCAGCCTTTATGTTAGCATCGCCTGCAGGTTTGAGCTTCTACGATTGTTTTCGGAAATGGGAAAAATATCTCTGCAAAACTAAAGCAGCAAACCTTACATTTCAGGATCCCATCTTATCTTTTATTTAACATTCCATGAAATATTGAAAAAGAAATACAGTTTATGTAGTACTATTCAGCACAGATGGGGAGAATTCTTCTTTTCAGCTGTCTGTTATTTTGTATCGGTGTCAGTTTTTCTGCTTTCACTGCTTTTCTCCCCATATAGTTAAGTGACATTTCATAGTCATATCTCAACGTACAAGCAATACAAAGTGACTGTTGACATAGATTAATGCAAAACTCCTGCTGTATTTAACTCAAAGATGCTCATTTCCCTCATTTAATGTGTTAGATTACATAATTACTTATTTCCTGTAAAGAACTGCAGCTGTGATATTTCCATGTTAATTACATTAGCTAACAGGTTCTTTCTACATTTAAATAAATTCTCCAAATAACATATCGTATCTCCAGAGATGCATATGGCAATTCAATTACAGGGTGGATATAAGGAATAAAATAAACAGCACCAGAGCAGCGCTAGATAATGCAGTGGGCAGAATTTCATTTCACCTTTTATATTTGAAATCTCCACACCCCAGTGCCCTACTCATTTCTTATTCCTCATTGATCATCGTTGCCCCTGGCCACTGGAGGCTGAAGATATAGTTTTATTTGGTTAATCCCAAGCTTTAATGTTGTTAAGCCTGCACAATGCCTCCAACAACAGACACTGTCAGTATCTGGTGCAGAAATACTCTTGACAAAATGATAAATGAAACATATTCATAAACACACATTGGCTTATACACCCACACACACATATGCATAAAAAAACACTTCTCCATCAGGTCCCCTTCAAAATAATGTTGGCCAAGTGCACACTGGCCTTAGAAAACCAACACGTCCACCCCCAAACTACCCTTCATGTCCCTCTCAGGAGCCAAAATGGCGTCCATAAATTAAGGAGCTAGATGTAATCTGCAGTGTCCAGAATGCAAGGGGCGAGGCTGCAGAGCATAATGTGACTGGTTTCTCCATTGTCATTCAGACGCAGGCAGCAGCACAGAGAGCCTTGCCTGCACCTGATAAGGGTCCGCTCAGAGTGAGCCATAAATCACACACAGTGCCAACGGTTACTTCACTGATTTCACACACTGAGGGAGCAACGGAGTGCGTGAGAGAGGCAGAGAGGGAGAGAGAGAGGAATGGAGCACAAAGAGTAAGGTGATTTAGAATATGAGCAGTAGATGGACCAACATGAGAATGAAATTGTGAGCATAAAGAAGAGAGGGAACACTTTAGAGAGGGAGAGGAGTAGAGAATGCCAAGGAGAGATGGTGTGGGAAGAAGGTGATGGAGAGAGAGAGAGAAAAGGATGAAGGTAAGGAGGGAGAGGGGGAGGGAGGGGATGATAGATCTGCAATTTATTCCGCTATCTCATCTGGCAAGAAGTTTCTCCACACAAAAGGCCTGACCTTCAGGAAATAAACACCTGGCTCTCAGCAGAGAGCTCCAGTGATGTCTGCACTGCATGTCAATTCAACAACCGCGTCTCAGGACAGAACTACATAAATGCACAGTTTACATAAAATAAACTCTGTTATCCAAAATAGTCTATACAAATGCTACAATTCCCTGGTTTTGGTGAATTGCCTCATACTTCTTGTAAAACTTTAAGAGAACAATGTAGAACATATGTGAGAAAAAGAGAAAAAGTAGAGTTCTCAGGGCTGTACGCTTATTTTTTTAGGTGGTAGCACTGGTGCTAGCAAGCAAAAAAAATCAGTAGCACAAAAATAAATTTGGTAGCACACAAAGTATGATCGAAAACTTGCATAACCTTAACCCATGCATTTCGCTCTAATTACCTTTTAGCCTGTCATCTTGGTCTCATTTGAAATTCTCAATTAATATCATATTAATTGTGTGCAGTAATAATTGTAGAAACATGAATAGGGGTGCACTGATTGCAATTTAGACAAAATAATCTAACCTGCCAATTGCAATTTTTTGCTGATTCAGAATTATTTCTCCTCATAAAATGTATATCTATATATTTTTTGTATACACATATAATTATTATATTCATAATAATATATTTTTTTGGTAAATGTCCTTCTGTTAATTAAAACCAAACTTTAAAACATATAGCCTATTAAATAAATAAGTATACATATTGGTACAATTTAGGATAAGTTAAATAGGTTGTTGTGAATGTGTTGGGAGGTGTTCTTCAGTGGCTTATCAGTTATTTCAAACTTTGTTTAAATAGACTACTGTTGACTTTTCTCTGCAGCTGAATGAGTTGCCTTTCCAGCTAGCGCACTGCAGGGCTGTGAAGCGCGAACTTCCTGTTCTTACCGGCTTCAAAATAAAAGTCAACTCACGTTTGGCTAGTAACAGGCTTTTAATGTGAAGGCGCACAGGAAATGTTCTGTTTGCACACGCGCTAACTTAACTGCGTGCCGCCTCCTTCCGGTTATTACCGTTGGTGAAGTGTATTAGACGCTAGCACTAGTGCGAGCAGCATTGTATTCATCATCGCACGTGATCAATTTCAGTAGCAAATGCGATCAAAACTGTCGCACTGTACAGCCCTGGTTCTGGTTATAATCCCCATAACTATTTGAGGGTTTTGTCATTTGAACTGAATCTTATTTTCTTACTGGCCATTTTCTGAAACATTGTGTGTGTTTGTTTTTTTTTGTTTGGTAGGGGGAAGTCTCCAAAAACAAATAAAAACTTGACAGGAAAAACTACACACTACAAAATACACTGCAATACAAGTCTGCTCTTCCATGAATAACATAATAGTAACAGTTAATATTGGCTTCTTACCACTGTAAAACAAGCCCCGATGTTAGTCCTGTGTATTGGTCCAATGTAAATGTGTATGTTGAATTCATGGACAACTTTTCCTGTGAATCAGTTGCTGAGCACATTTGTTTTTCCTGTCACTTGAACATCTACCTAGTTGAGTAATGAAGCAGCAGAAATATTGCAAAGGCAACCACAACGTTGTCTTTCTTCACATAATTTGTGAAACAAAATGTCACTGTTTAATTACATGTGTAACATATTAAATTAATATGTGTTATTACTCATTTCAGAGTAAAAATAATCAAGGTAGAGGTAGTTAATGATTCACTTTCCAGTGAATAGATGTGGTCTATAAAAATGCTCTATAAGAGCCCCTAATCAAACACTTTAAATGATGAGCACAATATATAAATGTAATATTAAACTAAAATCCACCTTTCACAAATATCCTAAAATCTACCCTTTCAAACTGGAATCATGTCAAAGGAATTTGTTAAACTGAGAGCAATCTACCTCCAGTTCTTCCATCTCCAGAAGAAATTTCAGTCTTTTTGTCCCATCCTAATCACTCTACCCCCATCGCTCCACCTCGAGTGGCAGCTCTCACTCTCACCATGGCCTCTATTCAATCATCCCCTTATTCCTTATTCATATGCTAAACCCCTATAGCAGAGCCCCTTTGGCCAAGCGCACTGTGAGATAGATGTTAACATGTGTAATCCCCCATTAACGTATACCAGACAACGTATCCTCCGCGGACGCCCACTCTCCCTCTGGGATTAGCCCTCTGAGAGTGGAGGGGCTGATGGGTAATGGTTCAGAGAAGCTCCTCTGAGTTTCAAAAGGCCTCCTCCCTCCCTCCCTCCCTCCCCGCCTCCCTACTGCCTCATCCCTAAGAGTTGAGATCACTGAGGGTAAGTGTGTTTGCCTGAAGGATTTAACTGATTGTGGAGAGTGATGCTATTTATCCCTCATTCAGTTCTATCTAGACAAACAGGAACAGTTTTGATTTGCACTTGTATAAGAAAAACAGCCAAATAAATGTTCCACATTAACTCAAGAAGTGAATGTACAATAGTAGTGTGCTTTGCAGCTCGCAAATGTGAACTACATGTTATGTTGGTGAAGCTAAGAAATGCATCTGAAACATCTGTGTTATGTTTGTGTCATCTACTTGCAGTTTATCCGCCCTATCAAAACTTTATGTTAACAAACCTGTAGCAATAATTGATTATGATGATAATTGCGATGGGACTGATATGGTGACTGATTAATAACAGTCACCAGTGTTTAGATGACTAGATTTGATTACTTGCACATTATTTATCTGTTTTGGAACCAATGTTGCAATAAATGTATTTCTCAAGCCAGGAAAAACAATGACACAGCCTATTGTGGAGTATTTTGGACAGTCTTTCAAACGCTCTGTACCAAATATCCCTTTCAAAACAGACTTTTTTTTAATGAACATGAAATTCATAGGTTGTAACATCCGCACAAGGCTAAGGGCTGCAATTTTTGCTCAAAAATGAGTTTGCATCCTCTCAAAGATCAACAGCTGAGTTGTATCTTTTTTATTGAGCACACATTTTTTTTTTTGCAATGCACATATTTCAGGGTTTTGCAAAATCATTCAAAGTTGACTTTTTTTCTGGCTACACGGACACAATAAACAAACACTACTTTGACTACTTCTGTTGTTCTGTTGTCAAATCTGTCTACTGTGAGAAGACACATGATGACTAAATCTGTTACGTATATGAGAACTGATCAGGATAAATAAATGACACTAAACTAAACTTTACTCAAGTAAAATAAAAAAACAAATAACCAGGAACTTGATTTACCTGCTTGTTTACAGTAATGGATTTTGAGAGCAACTTTAATTATCTAGTATACAGCAATACGACCAAATAACAATACTGGCTTTACAAAATATTCATATTTGGTAGGCGGATCGAATGAGTTACATCACCAAAGAAGTGGTTTCCATAAAAATAAAAATAAATTAATTGCCATTGCCCTTTTATTGCAAGCCAAGTTTCTTCACACTTGAAAGACTGCACATCATCTACACCCAGGAAGGGTTCAGCTCAAACAGCAGTTACATCATGTCTGTGAAGTAATAAGTGTTTTAGCAAGCACACCTCAGTGGGTCTCACATTTTGTCCCTTAATCCATCCAGGGACTATCAAAGGAAACATTAGAAGGAAGACCTTGAGAGCTTTTTGCAACATTGTAGTGTGCTGCTCCTCTTGGACAGGCTTCAAAGCAAAGGCCTATTTCTGAGCGGGTTGCCAATTTTTTCTGCCTGTTGGATCCCCTTTGTCCTGCTATAAGAGGAACTGGAAAATCCTTTATTCTGGAAACTTTTTATCATATTTCTATGATTTCTGTTAATTCCTTTGAGAGTGTCATAACGACCTGAGTGGAAAGGTGTTCTGACTGAATGTTGAGCAGACTTAAAAAATGATACTGAGACTACACAAATTGGACATAGGATAGTAGTTTTGGTTTGGATAAGTTCAGAAGAAGAATTATCCATTAAAATCAACATTAACACAAAACAATTTTAAAACGTGGAAATGTGCTCAAAACCACCAGAGGTTTTGAGGCGGAACCAAATCCATTCAGAATGACGTCAACGTAAATATGAAAGTCGGAGGGTGTTACTCCCTCATCTTGCCAAATTCCTTCCCTCACTCCCTCCCTTTATCCTTCCCTTACACTCTCTCTCTGGATATGTGAAATTAGCTGAAACATGAGGACAATTACAAGAAGGCCTAGCATAAAGACTGGGAAAATAAACTGATCACAGACCCCTGAACAAATCTGGTTTACTTTACAAAGCCTCCTCTGAACTCCTGCCAACGTTTCCCCCCGTCTAGATAATTCCTCCCTGAGCAGTTTCATGTTTACACCTTGAAAATCGCTGAATGATCAAGAGGGAAGAGACTCCGACGCATTCCCTTCCTTTGTTCTGCCAGCGGACGCTCGGCTGAGCATCACACCTCAAAAGTAACATTAGTAATATCTAATTGGGTAAAAATATGCAGGTCTTCCTTTTGAAGTTCCTTTTTTTCCCTCTCTGTGGTTTTTGCGCTCCCTCCCATTTACAGTAAATGGGTGGGAAAAAACGCCCAGTAAGCTATCTACTTTGGTGTCCCTTATTTAAGACTGGGTCCAGCTTTTTCCTTTTTTTTCAGCAGCAAAGACCGTTGAGGCATTTTATAGCTTTTCTCATTACTGCATTTTCCAAACAGTGTGCAAGGGGCAGTGGTGCATGGTTGAATTATTCAGGGGTACTGGGGATAACGGTGCAGCGCTGCTATGTTATACTGCACTGCTGTAAGGGGTCCTGCGAGGGACATCAGAGGACTGTCATGTCAGAATGTAAACCGGGTTTTATAACATACTGAGAGATGGAAAAGAAACAATAAAGAGCTCCAGATGAAAGCTTTATTTAGTCAAACGGAAGCTAGAGAAAGCAACTTGGGTCTCTTAATCTGCTCAGTCAGGCTCTCAGTAAAGATCTGTGCCCTGTGACTGATTTTGCAGAGCAATAGATTGGAACATTCAACTATCTGAGCGTTTCACAGCAAAGATGAAGGAAAGAAACACATAAACAAGAGTTTTATATGACTTCCGAGAGAGGTTTATATGAGAGATCAATGATCGTTTGAAGGCTAATATCGTAATTGCCATTTTCCCCCCAATCCGTCAAACACTTTCGGAGCAGGGCACTTCAACAGGTTACAGGCCCCATTTCCACATACTTAGCGTAATTATTCGGGGTAGATATAGTGTTATTCCTGATGTTCCCGGGCGATACTTGTCCATTCATATACCATTAGAACAGACTTCACATGTGTAAACAAAGAAATTGTGAAGTTGCCATGAAGTTCAGTGAGCAAATTCATGCTTCCAAGAGGACCGACCTTTTCCATTATGAACAGTACATCAGCCTTCCCACTCCATCATCTGGCCAAATTGCACACAATACTGTATATTGCATAGAACAATATGCCTTTTCCTTATGTCAATATGCAAACACAAATGCTCACAGGTAAAAAAAAATGTTGGTGTGTCCCGCAAGCTTGGTATGGAACATGAATAGCCTGCAGACACACAGTGCTTTTAGGTATGCGAGTTGGGGTGGCAGCATATGGCTCCAGCGCATGACAGTCGTGCACAAAACCTACAGTGTTTGCCATATGCGGTTGTATTTTGCATTCTCCGTGTATACAGCCTCAGAGCTTAATGGCTAGAACAATTATACAGTACATACCTCCTCTGATCTTGTATCACAGAAGATTTGGTTTCACTCCAGCATGATTCAATCAGCTGCAGCGTGTCTGCCGTCTCTCAAAAGATAAATTATGCCATTACCACTCTGAACTGGAGCGCTGTGGGCTTAGAAAACAGTAAAGCTGCATTGGTCTTTAAAGGAAATGTCACTAATTACCCACTTTTTGTTTAAGATAATATTGTTAAGTCATTCATCATTGCCAAGGGTACCACGGCATGCTGAAAAATTATGAATAGCCATGTTTACAATGAGATGTGCAATGACAAAATCCTTAACTGCTACAAGAAATCTAATACACCATATAACATTATTGCATGCATTGAGGGTTTTAGCCTGCATTTACTTTCAGCATGCATAACGCCATTTCACAGGCAGCTGTTCAATCACGCATTACTTTAAATCAAGGTGTGGTTGTGTTATTTTAACATGGGTGCATGGGATTTTCTAATGCGTGTTACAGACTATTATACATGCATTCCCACTGTGCTCCTTCATACTTCAAATCAGTGTAAAACCTATATTACCTGTTTTACTTCCCCTCAGTGCCTATGGAAATCTCCCCTGACCAGGACTTTTTTTCACACCCCTACTCATTTAATTTTGATGCTAGCGTGTGATGGAGGCACAGCATGACAGCGCTCACATTTCCAATAAGGTTGGCACAATGTGGCTCCGGACTATTAATATCCAACAATGCCATGACCACAGTGGTGGCATCTGTCTTCTTGGGCCTCCCCCCTCTCCTCTCCTCTCCTCTCCTCTCCTCTCCTCTCCTCTCCTCTCCTCTCCTCTCCTCTCACTCAGATGGGCTGTGTAGTCTTGCAACACGACACACAGTTTGGTGAAAGGCAGTGGAACTGTTGCCAGAAGCCGCATGCCGCTCTGGCTATTTCCGTGTCTTACAAGTAAATGGACAGAAATTGCAGAATGTATGCATTAACTGCCATTAAGATCAGTGAAGATGGGGATCTTGAAACCTCTCTAAAATGTGTCCCTAAATTAGTCCTAACAGTGACCGGTTGGTACACATGGATATTCATGTCAGCTATATGAATTTCTGTGGTTAGAATCAGCAAAATATTGTCCTTATTCTTTCTTTGACATCTCTTTAAATCAAGTCATTGTTTTCTATGTCCTAGCCCATGCTTTTACTGCTCTTGCTACCCACGCAGTTACATCTCGTTTTTACAAAAAAATGCTTTGGCTCCAAAGTTATTCATGAAATCATAACAGGGTTGTATCAGTTTAGAGAGCAGCAAAATGGACGTTTGTTTATATGGGAATGTTGTAGATTATAGCAGTAATATGAATCTGGAATGCATCGGCTTTCACATCAAACAAATAGTTCTTTACAGAGGCCATCAACACCAGTGTTTTATGTTCCAGATAGCACTTCACACTAATGCTATCTTAGGACTCAGTTTGCATTTATTATGAGAAACATTTTGGACAACTGTCCGCCTGCTCATGGCGCTCGCATTTCATTAATTTCACTTGCGCTTTAATTGATCTTTATTTCCCTTGATTATGATCATAATTAAACACCAGAAAGCTGTTCGAGCTACCAGCCATCTGCCAGTTTGGATGATGGGCACCATCAGTGTGGGTATATGGGTACAAGGCCACCGCAGTGCTCGCAATGCCAAAACCTACGCCTGGAAAAGCCCCCTCGAATGTGTTATCATACTGTACGCTGGATTGCTAGTCTTTATGTGAACAGCAGTGCACTTTATTTGTTTGCAACATTTTACTGGCTGTTCTCTTAAAATACATTTGAGAGTTTTTATATGTTAATTTTAGTGTAGCATTTCTGCTTCAATTAAAAAGAAGAGTGAACGAGAGATGAGAGTAGAGAGAAGAATTGTAACGAGACGGATTTGTCAAGTAAGTTTCCCATGTTATTACTGCTTTGAGTGCATCACACCTCAATACAATGACTGAACAAAGCATGTTTTTAAATTGATTGCTTAGAATCTGAGTTGCTGACAGGTTCTTTATGCCCTCACCATGCTTAATAGTAAGACATATTTTCACGTTTTGCTGTCTTTGAAAAAACTTTCTAAGTGCCTGCCGGCTTATCTGATTACTCTGGCTGTGTTCAAAGGCCTTGCAACATGGACTTAAGCATATTTATCTAAAATCCCCCAAAGAAGATTTCATTACTGGGCAGAATTAGCGCCATCAACTATTGACCTCTTTAATTGAATAAGTTGAGGTAGATGGAGCCCAAGGTTAGGTGAGCCTAATTTAGAGAATGGGACTGAAATGCCAACATATGGCTTAAATAGAGTTGATTTGGTCCATTCTACCCCCCTGAAAGCATAAACAACCTTTCTTAGCTGATAACGTCGTTGGATTTCTCAGCAATTTAGATGAACATGGAAAGGATCTAATAACATGTCATGTCAGCCAGCCTACACTAACAGGATGTGAAAGTGTACCACCGATTTGAACTCAGCACTTCACCCATCTAGTGCGACTGATGAATAGGGCTTGGTTATGGATCAAAGATATCAATAGTCATCCAGTCGAAAGGCCATATTCCCATGATGAAAAAAGATGCCATTAAAAACATCTACTTTACATTTTGATTTTCTTCGGATTATGTCCTCGCATTAGATTTATACTCATTCCGATTTTTATTGTCCGGGCTCCTCGAAGCTCAAATCGAGTTATGAACTTAATCAATCTGTGCTCTCCTGCATTGACTGTTTTATGATTGGCCGAGGTCGCCAGGTTTTATTGACCCGATAACCTTAGATGAAAATGGCTGTCCATATTTGAGCAGTGGGAGAAATGAGCAAGGGGCAGAAATATGGCGCAGGGCCGATTCCGTCTCTCTACTCAGTAGCACCTACTAGTTAAATGCATCATAAATGTGAGCTGACATGAACTAATTTCTTTCCGGTGCGTTCCTTGATCCCTTCACTGTCGTTGGGCCTACGGTGAAGAGCAGTCTATAAAGACAGTCATAGATGATAGCTGCTGTGTAAATCTGGGCCGGGGGTGAGGACGCAGACCCTGCATGAAAAGTGATGGATGAGGTAGGAATCCTGCCTTCTCTCTCTCTCTCTCTCTCTCTCTCTCTCTCTCTCTCACACACTCTCACTCACTCCAGATCTCTGCGGCCTATTCCATCTCCTTCCACTGGGATGAGGAGAGACATGACTGCATTCCTGACCTCCATAACGAAACAAGGCCCTGTTGCTACAGCTGCATGCTGAGCGCGCCCTCACCCTTCGGGAGCAGCCACGGTTCTGCAGCACGTTTGGGGAGTTAGTGTCTAGGGCCAACAGATCATTGAGCAGCCGCTTCATTTGGTGGATTGTAGAGGTGATGAAGTAGAGGTTAGCAAAGGTTTCAGCGTCTGCAAAATGCAACCAATGAAGTAAATGTGGGGAGAAACAGAAATGAATTATTTCCATGAACACCAATCATGAATGTTCATTCCCAGGGAGAGAAACTTAAATTCTAACATAAAATGCACCAAAATACGCATGCTGACATACTTCAAGATGTGCTATTTTGCACAACAAAGATCATTGAGGTCAAAGTCATGGCCAATTTGGGATCGTAATAAGGTTTTACATTGTTGTTATGTCTAAATACAAGTAGGCAAATTGTAGATGTTTTTGCTGTCTAATCTTTCTCTAAATTTATTTAACTTGTTTTACTGGTATCATGACTTTTTTCATATTCTCTTCCAATCATGTCTAAAGATCAAGATTCAACCCCTAAGTGATTTAGATTTGTTTCTGTTTGTTCCCCTCCTGCCTTTTTGCTGCATCATTAAAATGTAAAACTACATCCTTGAAAAAAATAATTAAATAGGCATTTGAACTTATTTTCTTTTCTTGGAAAACCAGCCCAGTAGACAGTTTGCGTTTAGTCACAGATCCTGCAATCAACAAAACACGTTTTATTCACCATAACCAAGTGTCTTGTTATATAATCCTTACCATACCATAAACATATTTAATCAGCCATAGTCAGTCCTTCCCTAGCCTAAACCATACAGTAGTTTCCATGAGTATTGTAGAAAGCAGGCATTTGGCAATGGATGTGAAAGCACATTGGCATCCAATGTTACCTTATGTTTTGCAGAATCATCCAACACTGATCTTCTGAACAATTTATCTTTCCATAAACAACCGACTGTTTGTTTACACTTAAACTATTTATCCCTCACTGGTCATTATTATTCCCAGCCTGCTTTAACAGGAAATAAATCCCATTTAAGGAGGAATATTATAATATCCTGAGACCTTTGATCTGGTAAAACCACAGATGCTGCAGTCCTCATGGAAGCAGGACACAGACGAAGGTGAAATATTTAGATTTGGCACTGTAACTAGCTACCCCGCTGTATGAGGACAGTGAACCCATCACACAGCATTCGACTGCACTGCTGCCACCGCTGCGGCCCCTTCAGCATTAACACATATGGCTTTGCTTAGATCATTACTTCCATTAAGTCATTAGGGCTCGGGCCTAAGCGAGGCCTGTTAGTTAGTCACATTAAAGAGTTAACACTTTCCGTCTCCACAACCCGATGGGCCGACACGTCTGCCGTGGCAACTGACACATCGCTCCATCCCCATAATTAGGAAAATTGCTCTTAACAGGTCCACCGTTTAGTAATGGTCTCATTCCTTCCATCTTGCCCTGACGAGAGCAAACTGCAAGAAGATGTCCCCATTAACTCTTTGCGCAGAGGCCAAACCCCTCCTGTGTCCATTCATCATGGTCTGATCCGTCACCGCCCCCCTTACAAACACACGCACACACAAACACACAGACACACACACACACTCACACACACACACACACACACACACACACACACACACACACACACACACACACACACACACACACACACACACACACACACACACACACACACACACTCTAATGGTCTTAATGAGCCAACCCATGGCCTGTTCCCTTACAGATCTTTAACATATTTTTGGAGACCTTTGATCGAACAGCTATCATTTCAGACTTCTTTGGGGGGGAGTTAATGCTGTATGTGAGGAGGGGAGAGGGCAATTTGGGAAGAATGAAGGATGGTGAGACGATTCGGTGGAGAATAACACGCCAAGCTTTCATCTTGTCCCCCCCCCCCCCAACAAGCACCAGTCCTCCATCCCTTCATCTCACCTCCCCATCCCTACACCACCACCACTACACTCCCCCCCACCACTTCTCTGACCAAATTAAATTGAAACCAGATGGAGCAAGGCCTGGACTGTGCGTTGTGTCAGATTGTCATGGCGCATTAACCATGATTTCACATTGAGACGGTCTGCCTGGCCAGAAAAAAAAGAAGGAAAAAAAGCAGCGAGAAGGGGAAAGATAGAGGGATATAGACGGAGAGAAGAGCAGCTTAAAAAGATAGAGAGAGAGGAGAGGAGAGGAGAGGAGAGGAGAGGAGAGGAGAGGAGAGGAGAGGAGAGGAGAGGAGAGGAGAGGAGAGGAGAGGAGAGGAGAGGAGAGGAGAGGAGAGGAGAGGAGAGGAGAGGAGAGAGATTTTCAGAGAGAAAGAGAGAGAGCGGGGACTGATGAATGTGGTCCTCCTACTGCCAACAGATCAATCCCACTGATCGCACAGCTGGCACAGGCTTTTGATATGAACGCCATATGACACGGAGACAGGCCTGCAACAGGGAGGCTCAGGATGGTGCCATACCTTTACAGATAGAATTGAACATACATCTGAATCCAAATGCAATTATCGTTGCATTAACATCTGCATATTATCGCCCCTGAAAGTTAATCAGCCATTGACCAAATCTTTTAGATTTTCCTTAGCTACTCACCTTTGGCTAAGAAATGTCTTGAAAATGTAGCTGTGCCATGGGCTTCAAAAGTTAAAATGGACTTGAAAGCAAGATCAAATGTATTATCTTTGCATATGAATGCTAAATTAAAAGCTAACAAAAACCACGGAAAAGATAAACCTATAGAGTTTTTAATATGAATTTGACCAAATTGTTTAATAATTTAACTAAGCTAATTGAGCACCTTAGTAGCCTTTATACATTGTAACAGTGTATTCTATAAATTAATAACTGGTATCTTACCTAGAAGCCATTATATGTAGCCCAGACATGATTGGCCACTGGCATCATGTGTTTTTTAAATGTAGTGTTTTATTTTGCAGTCCCTATTGAAACCACGTACAGTATCTCCACAAAATCAATCTAAAATAAAAAGCCTCTTCACAACAGGAAACAGCCCTGTGTGACATGTGACAATGTGTGACTGACAATGCATTTTCGTAGATATTCCATGGGGTTGTCAGCTGCGTCAGCGGAACAATTTTAAATGTAAAGGAGAATGTATTCTTTCAGTTACCAGAACGTTTTGAAATTCCAAAATATAAAGATAAACAATGCATTCTGGGTAAACTTCATCTATTTAGTGTCAGACCTCTATAAAGTTTGAAGACCTGAAAGCGACAGATAATAAAAGAATGGTCAAAATCAAAGCCGCACAGGTGAGATATCCCGAATTTTAAGTTTGTAGAATGGGTCAAGATACACAATGGCTGTATCCTACACCTCCCATAATGCAACACACATGGGAAGCAAAGGGTTGGGGAACATTTCCCCAACCCTTTGTTGTGAAAATTTCCCACCATTACTAGAAGTTTTTTTTCCCCAACTATTACATGAGCATACTACTCTCAACCACATTGAAACATTCATCTTAAATTTGCCACCCAAGGATCAACACTCCACTTAACCTCTCCAGGGATGGAATTACAAGTTTGACTCCAACCAGCGATATCATATCATTGCAGGTGTCATTACCCCAGCTTGTAATTGACAGAAGCATTAACATGTCATTAACACATAAGCTTAGACTTATATTTGAACCTTTTAATGAGGCCATCATTCAACATTAATAGATTAGTTATCATGGTTAATGACGGAGGTGTCTTTGCCTGTCACCACAGGTCGCTGTACAGAAATGTCAGCATAATGTTTTTGGTGGGGGAATGGGGGCTGCCTCAGGAAATGAAAAGGGAGGTCGTTAAGGGCAAAGGTAGAGAGACGAGGTGTTTAGGTGGGAGATAATGAATGAGAATGACCGTTCCCGTGCTCAGTAGGATTGCCAAGGAAGGTTCAGTCGGAAAAAAAAGCCAGAGACTGAAAGTTTTGTCCTTGTGCTGTTAATGATATAATCTATGGTGACACCTGCTCTGACAAAATGGTTGCTGGCGTGATAGCAAGAAGAGCTGTTAATTATGCTTTTCTATCGTGAGACCTCTACTCACAAAGAAGTGTTCATACCCAAAAGTTGGCCATTTGCCTGGCTTAGTTGTGTACCAAAAGAAAGAGACATTGGAATATGTATGCCAGGTACATATGTTTAATATTACCCCACCCCCCTTTCTTTATTGAGATTTTAAAAAAAATATTTGGGTTATGTTGAAAAACACAATCTAGATAATCCCAAAATGTCCATTTAGAGTTTCAAAATGGCTACTATGGGAATAAAGTGAAATGCAGAAACATCTTTGAGAGTGCCCTGCAGAATAGAAGCCAGTTTGGGATTCATATCAGGGTTGAGTTGTGCAAAATACAAAATATGAGGACAGGATTGACGGTCTTTTGAAAGTTATTGTAAACACTTTTCTTTCTCTTTCATACTCTGAATTTAAAATCCCTCTGTTGAGGCCCTTGTATGTGTGTTTATATTGTATTAGAAGTGTTCAGCTATAAAATAATCTGCTCTCTAACCCTCAAATGACAAAAACGCCCACAGCCCCTTCGTTCCCCATACTAATCACATGGAGCTCGGGTCCTGTCTTGTTTACATCAGGCCTTGAATTAAAGGCCACAATTAATCTCCCAGAATGCCTCCTCTCCTCTCCTCTCACCTCAGCCTCAGTCGATGATTGATTAAAGCTGGCTCTGACGTGGCAGTGGCTGAGCCTGGCTAGAGTTTCACCAACAGGACAGGAGAGGCTGTGTGAATGGCTCGGTCCTTTCAGTGTCTGACCCGTGGCCCATCGGCCTTTGAGACGCCTTCCACACCCCCCCCCCCCCCCCCCCCCCGAATAGCTTCTCTGATGTGAAAACCAGGTAGCCCCATAGCCCCCCAATCCCCTCCTGTCTTTCCTCTTTTCGCTCCCATTTCTCAGTCTAACGGCCTTGGTGATGGATTGTATTTTGCTCCTCAGAAACACATTGTTTTCTTTAGCACAGCAGGGTATTCTATTTGCAAAGGTCTGGCCGGTAAAGTATTGTGGATATCTATCACTGCAGAGGTGCCTCTGGTAAGTATAAGTTCCTTCCTTTAAGAGGAGGATCATTTGAGAGCAATGGATAGCTGGAGCTGTCTGGTCCATATTGATACAAAGCTAAAAGAAAACCAAAATAACACTTGTACAAGGATGAAGCTGTCTGTATGAAGAGAAACCTCAAATAGTATTTTAAAATATTTTCCAGACTTTGTTGTAACCTGGTCCCAGGTGGGTGGATTTACCAAATCAGAGAAATTCTAATAAAGTTATCTATCAAATGACACTATAAAAACACATTATATCTCTTTATGAATAAAAAGGGGTTGTTAAAAATAATGAAAAGAAGACAAATGGGCCAAAAAAGGAAAATGTATCCAAAGCAGTTGAACCATGGAGGCAAAAACCACAAACGCATACGAGTTGATTGCATTTTCTTCAGCTCACAGTAGAACCAATGGACAAGGCCTCTGAGAAAAAAAATAAGAATCTTTTTTTAATTCATCTGTCCGGTTGTGCGTTTTATCGTAGCACAAGGCTACACGCTGGAGTCAATCAGTAACACTTAATCAAGAGGCAACAGGGAGAAACTCATAACTTAATTCAGTGTTTTAGCATCAGAGTGTCTCCTGTAACGTAAGCCCCTTTGTGTTTCTCACAAGTTACGATATCACAATTACCCAAATGGAGGCTTTCAGAAGAGGGATTACCCGCTCTAAGTCTCCTTTTAGCACCTCCAGCAGAAAGTCAAACAGCGACACTGTTTCACAGACGTCGGTGACAGATGACAACCTTGAACCTTCTGAGCGTTTGTCGGCCAGTCCGTTGAAGCGGTTTGAAAGAGAACGCCTCGTGGCATTTTCCCCCGCTGCATTCACCTCGGGAGAGATTGAATACATATACAGAGGGTCCTGATATGTTTTACATGCTGTCCTCCGTGGGGGAACCAGGGGGTATTCGTAATGCAGCATATTTCAACAGAGCGATGATATACACACCACAGCTATGTTGAAATAGATTGGAGATGATGTGAAACGCAAACAGGACCAGAGACTCTGTGACTTGAGGGAAATTATTTGAAATAAACTTAAACAGAAATTAATAAGATTTTACATAATTTTTGTCTTTAATTATGTGGTAATCCAATATATGCTCTTTATATAGCTCTATTGCTACCTAGTCACACAAACAAACTCTCTCTTTGACACACACACACACACAAAGAGGAGGCCCGGGGTTCCTGTGTGACCAGCAGACGAGGGAGTTGAACTTGTGACCCCTCCCTGGGGCGTGAGGCCCCGGGGGTTGCAGTATCACAGAGCTGATCCACTCCAGCCTGCCTGGCTTGGCTTGGCTGGAGCCCGCCCGCCCACCCACTCCCACAGCTGGCACGTAACACACAGCACTCACTGTGCAGCCCAGCGCCGCGCAGCACGGCTCAAGCTATGATGCAGCATTAAAACACCAGTGAGCAAATTTTACTCAAAGGATATGATATGCTCCAAGAAATAAAAGATTTAACAAATGTTAACTCAGACTATAGCTTAAAAATACTATAAAACAAGTCTTCTTCATTTTGCTGATTTGCAATAATTGCAGTAACGTTTATTTTTTCATATTTTTTACTCATAAACTGAATATACGTCCCATATAACAAAGCCTGCATTAAAGGAGTGAATGTGTCTCAGTAGGTCTCAGATGAGCTCACCAATAAAATATCACCATATATGGAAGTGTGACTGAGGAAATTTTACTCATCCCAATAAATGCAAGTCATTCTCAACAGTAACACAGCAGTCACTGTGGTGTTTACATTTATTAATTATAGGATGAATTAACTCAAATGTGTACAACACAAAAAGTTTCAACCATCCAGCTCAATATTACAACTCAAATATAAAACCATCACATTTTCATTGATAGGGATTTGGGAGGGTTGGTCCTGTAGTGAAATGACGCAATGATGAAAGTTTATTGATATCAATATATTACGATATGCATATTTGCATATGGCATGCAGGAATCATTAGTGTGGATTTTTAAATGTGATTTAGCTCTATGTAGAAAGTTGAAATGTACTTGTGATAATTTAGCTCAGTCAAAAAAATATATAGGGGATTTTGTATATCCTATGTTCCATATATCCATAATTGTTTTTGCTTTAAATATTACTATTCTTCAGTTTCTAGAGATCTGATATACTGCCGCACATTCAATTATCCGCTACATTAATCTTATGTTACATCTTACTGAATCTGGCTAAAATAATTCAGACTGCAGACGTTTTTTTTTTTCAATCTGAAGCCTCAACTCCATCATAATTATAATATTAATTAGGGAATTATTGGTGGAACAGCAATACATTCTTAATAATTAGGGCATTTCGGATTAATAATTATTATTTCATAATTAATTAAACGTTTCAAAAGCGAAAGTGTGACCTGATATTTCAACCTATTACTACATGCAGTCTGTACAATACAGGGAACATCCTTCATTACATATTATAATCTCCTTTAAAACAATAACCAATTTTGCCGTGAACGCTTGATAGTGTGAGACATGACATTTAACAAATTATACAGATGGACATGAACTCACATATGTTCTGCTCAATTCAAAATAAGAGTTACATAGATATAACAGGGCTACTTAATGAATTGAGTAAGTATAAGATCATCCTGTTCTTTTCTAATGTATTATAATTTGATTAAATACACAATTTATTATAAGTAAAAAATATGAATTAAAATATCCTAAAGCGCATTGTTGTTTTTCCTTTCACTACAGCTTGCATGTTCTGTGTGAATGCTAAAAACACAGGTTACACTCCGACTCTCCAACAAGCCTGCATATGGACAGATTATTCCTAACTCAAGGGGAGAGGCTGTGGACCACTAGACAGATTCAGAGAGGAGGTGGAGGGGAAGGGGAGGGGGGGGGGGGGTGTTAGCACATGGTTGTCAGGGTGTCAGCACCCCCTGCTGGCTCTGTCTGCATGATTGGGACATCTGCCCACCCACCCAACTCTATCCTATACCCTTTCTATACTACTACATTAGAAATACAGCACCTTTAATGCTACTCAGATCTCCTCGCGACAAATTAATTGATTAAAAACGATGCAGTGGGGTTAGAGCAAAAGTTCATACAATACTAACAGGTTATTTTAACTTATCTTCTTTGTCATCACAATTGAATTATTACAATGTTAATTATTGATGCGATTGCTACTCGTAACACTGTTGCAGGTCCAGTTTGAAAGTTTTCCTTTTGTTATGTCGGCAGAGGTCAGGAAAAAAATCATCCACACTTCTGCCAGCATACGATAACTTATTCAAAACCTGATTGGAGAAGCAATATTTAAACCAAATAACATGTTTGTATGGTTTCTCTAAAGTGAAATTTTTCCCTAAGATTTTAGAAAAACTGTTTCTTAACAAACGTATTTTATTTCACGTACACATGGATGAATTATGGGTGGCACAATATGAAGAAATTAACTAATTCTCTTTAACAAACGGAATGTTTTGCTCATTACTTTTGATCTACAATGTGCTTATTTCCCCCTGTTTGATGACCAGATGCTGACTGATGATATAAATGAATGAAAGTACATTTGCTATTCTAGTGTCTGTGTATCTGTTTGTGTGTATCGGTTCAGTAACACAAGGGTAATCAAAATGTGCGAATACGACCCAGATAATAAAAATAAATGAATTATCATAACCTAGATTTTATTTTATTGTTTCTCATAATTGGGATATGAGTTTAGCGAGACAGTCGTAAGCAACAACGGAATGTGCTCATTTGTCTACTGTCAGGGAGTGTTATGAGTAGGATAGGAATACTAAACAAGTCTATTATCATATTATTGTTACAATTTTCACTTGTCACTCATTTCATAAGTTCATGTCAGTCATTTAGGTTTCCCCCAGGCTGGTTTTATAAGAATGTGAAAGAAATGGTTAAGAGAGTTAGGACAATTTCGTAGACTTAAGACACTTAGACAAAAAAAACAAGCAGAGCTATAGAAGGTTAACCACGCTTGTCTCAGGTGAACTAACAACCAAAGAAAAGTGTTTCCATTGTTACAATAACCTGCTAAAAAACTAAAAAGAAAATCAAACTAAAAGGTTTAACTTTTCAAGTCACTGCAGCTATTCCACTGCAATGAATGGAGCAGATAAAAGATGTTGCTCATATGACGTGTGTTGTGTTTTTTTTTAACAGTCTTAATTTTCCCAGAATACAAATTGGTCCAGCTTGAAATAGTCAACGAACGTAGACGTAGCTATCTACCCATACCCGTCGCTATGGGCGGGCCATAGGGGGCCGGGCCCGCCCCCAGAAATGCTTGTGCCCCCCCACTTGGGGCACAGATCTCTCCAAAAAAAAATACTTTCATTTTTATTTTATACTATCATAGTAGCTAATTTTGTGTTGATAAATACTAATGTTGCATTCTTTATCATCAAAACGTTCAAAATATAAATAAACAATGGTGTGATTTTGTTTGATTGATGGGAGTCTATCTACACTGCAACAGCCTATCACGGCCTTACTGAAAAGAAAGTAAGGCTACGTAACTACTTCAATGCAGCCGCTCAACAGTTACCGCGCATTTTTGAAAGTGAAGCTGGATGAGTTTTCGCCGGCTTACTATTTCATTTCTAGTTCATCATAATCGATATTCGGTAATGGTTGAAAAGCCCACCAACAGTCTCCTCTGCCAAATCGGATCGTCAAACTGTTGTCACTTTTCGAGCCGCACAACAGACTACTACAAGCCGAAATTATGGACTCGTTCAGCGCGGTGACACTTCTGATTGCGTGAAGCCACAGTTTTGCACTGTGGGAACTCTGCGCTCCTCCAGCCACGGCCATCGAGGGCGAGGCTGTGCTGGAGACCGGCCGAGAAGACGCACAATTTACAAGAACCTCCGCGGATTTGCAGTTGAGGAAACAGTTGGTCCGTCACAAAGTGACATAGACGAAAAGACTGAGTTCAAGAGTATTTTACAGTGTTATTGATGCTGTGCAAGGAGAGATGGATGCGCGTTTTGGAGAGCGCAGTAGCGAGCTCATTGGCGCACTGGCTGCGTTGAACCCGTAGGCCGAAAGATATGTTGATGAGGAGGTTGAGCTCGGAGAAACGCCGCCTCCCGCTGTACTGATAGAAGGGACTGGAGAGAGCACAGCCCTGCCTCCACTCAAAGTAGGCTACCGTGTGTGTGTGTGTGTGTGTGTGTGTGTGTGTGTGTGTGTGTGTGTGTGTGTGTGTGTGTAATGGCAATGCATATCCCTCTGTTGACTGCTTTAAAATGCAATGTTTGAGATATGCGTCTGGTGTTAGGCTACATCTAATATGTTGAATAGTCAAGTGTTTTATGGATATTCATAACATTGCTTCTATGTAATGTAGGCCTATTGCTTTACATTATGAGGACTGATGTTGTAGGCTATAGGCTACCGCTGTTGGTTAGTTTAACGTGATGATTACGTGCTGCGCGAATAGAGTATAGGATTATTATAAATATACGTACTGTAGGCTAATAATAATTGTGCCCCCCTATGCATTCCATATGCCCCCCTTAAGACTGAGGTCTGGCGACGGGTCTGTATCTACCTAAAGGCTTTTCTGAAATCAAAGTCTATCTCCATGAAAACTACTGTAAGCGCAGTGCAGCCTCCACACACACTTTAAATAGAGAGAGGCAGGCAATCCGTCACAGTGAAGGGGAATCATTAAAAGCTCTATACACAAACACACGTGCTTTTAGTTAAACTGGCTGATTAAAACTTTGCTTAGATCGGTCTGTACAGACTGTGCCTGACATCACACATTAGAAAATTGTAAGCAACACCTGAATGATGCTTTAAAGTATGTCATGTTTTAAGCATATAGCTTGGCCTAAAAATAACACGAGAAAGGATCTACTTCAATTGTTATTTTTCATGTGTACGTTTTTGTATCGGCCTTACTTCCCAGTTGAGTGGTTTCATACATTACATTATTACATGCTTCCTTTTAATTATTTGACAACAAGAAGAACAATGGAAGTCACCACTAAAAAAAACACACATCTTATTTAATCTTATTTGACATTATACAGTCTGAATTGATAAAACAAAACAAAAAAATCCTATTGCTTGCTAAAATAGAATGAGCTATAGCTACAAAGTGAAGCCTGTGTTCTCCCTTTAATTTGCATTTAACACTCCCACTTCCCTAACTCTACCACTGACTCATTTTCCTCCATAGGAAGATTTACCAACCACAAGAATATTATTAAGGTCTCAAATCAAAGTAAGGATTGTGAAGATGCTAGACGGGGGAACAGCACATTACCGTGACACCACCATCTCCCATGTGGACGTTGGGGGAGAGAAGGGTGACACTACAGGGGGCTCTGGGTCTTGTCGTTAGCCAGGAAAGGAGCTGCTCTCTCTGGGGTTATCAGCCTTCTCCCTGTGACCCCCCCCCCCCACCCAAGTGGAGCAGCAGGGCTGTTCTGTTGTTTCATTATCACAGAGGTTCACGTAGCATGGAGAGGCGCCATCATTATCCATCAGGCTTAATGAGACTATCTCGCTGCCGTAAAAGGTCAGGCAATTACTGCCGGTGCAGTTTTCAGCCTGGAAGATGCGGAGAAGTTTGAGAGGGATGGAGGCGAGATACATAGTACACACACACACACACACACACACACACACACACACACACACACACACACACACACACACACACACACACACACACACACACACATCCACAAGGACAAACACACTCACAAAAAAAGCTGCATGCACATTCGGTATTCACACACTGTTGGATCGCTGGGTGAAACTCTTGTGGGCTATCTCCAAAATGTTTACTTGGAGAATTAATTTGAAAAATATCAAGGTATTCGAACGATTTTCTTTTGTTCCAATGTTTTATGTATTTGCTATCAATAACCTAGTTTGATGTTTTTGTTTTTGTTTTCACCAAGTCCTTGTCATTAGTAAAAGTAAGTTTTCAGTTCTTGTTTCTCTTGTGATACAGCTGCTGTTCCTTGCATTGATTCGCGGATGAGTCTGTAAAGGAAGAGCAACAAGCAACTCACTAAAATAGCAGGTGACTTCTCCTCCAGTCATCTGGATCATGTGCAGTATATGACAAGCATGTAATTGGATCAGGCATTGGACCTTTGACTTGTGGCATATGACATCACTGCGTATGTGTCTCTCTCACAGGTCTAACCAGCCATAGCTTCGAGCAACAGCTCTCAAAATATACAAGTAAACTATTGGAAACCATACTCCATTTACAACCAATATATTTATATGGAAATGGCATTCTAACGTTGGATATTTCAATTTCAATTGTTTTTTGCATCACATTTCCGCCTGCTCTACGTTATTCCTCACTCAAAATAGACAATGTGCATGCATGTCCTTGTTGCCATCATCACAGATTAACATGAGGAATGGTGATTACTTCTCCACTGCCATGACAAGAGTAGGAAGTCGAAATGATCCATTTCTATATCGCTTTCTATTTAAACATACAATAATTTAACTCCAACTGAGCAGTGACAAGATACCTGCCGGAAAATATTTAAGAAAAATAGCAACCACTCCTTCCTTCCTATCAGAGCCCTCTCCTGTCTCCAAAGCCACAGGCGATCCTGGGACAGGTTTATGCTCCTCTCATAGAGAGTTTGAGCCACTGGTTACAGTGTTTTAACGGCTGGATTAATGGGGTGGCAAGAGGGGCCATAAATTGATAATATAACCGCTGAACATACTTGCCAAGACAATTAAGATAATACAACTGGAAATACAGGCCCCATGAATCGCCATGGTAAAGAGCAATGGCTGCCATACAATAATGCGCGCCCTTGAGGCCTTTGGCTGGAAATTGTGGTCTTCTTCCATATGCGAGTAGCAATAAACTCTTAACAATCACAACTGACTGCTCCAAAGTAAAAAATTGACATTTTGAAGAGGATGGTTTAGCAATGTCTTGCCCCACGGAGAGCTTACAGGTGAGTACTTAACTTAAGACAGCATTTCACAGTTTTTAATGCAAAATGAGTGATAATGCATTCACAGGTTATAAAGGACTTCAGACTTGCATAAAAAAATGTAAAAGCTTCCAAGAAAATGTCTCTTTTACATTCCCTGGAGTAATTTGTCCTGTCAAAACACCATCTACAGGCACATCCATAGTTTATTACACGGGGGCTTGACATTTTAAATAGTACTACAGTGAGTAGAGCGTCCAAAGGTCAATGGTTCTTGTCTGTCATTAACTATGCGGCCGCGTCGTTGAGATGGCGAGTTTATGCGCTGAATGATCTGAACACAATTTGCTTAATACCTCTCTCATCTCTATCAGGCTTCGTTTTTTTTTCTTAGGCTGGATATGCACAGTGGGTTCTGTGAATCCATGTAAGTCAGAGTAAAGAGCTGTGTACCTATCATCTGCCCACTTGGATTAAAAAAAATTAAATGAGCGATTTCAATTTCATCATAATCAATATTTACACAAATGAAATCTGAAAAAAGAGGAATTTGCTGCAGCTTGATCACAAAAATGTGACGACACAATTCAAGAGTGTCCTTCCAGGATCGTTATTCAACTCGTGTAGAAGACGGCCATGTTTTCCTTCCTGCCTCTGTCGCCGTCGACCACCATCCCACTGCATAACGAGCGAGCAGCGACAAGCAGGCAACCAAAACAAAGGCGTAATAAGATAGTGAAAAATGATGCGCGGCGGCTGTAATGAAGATGAAAAGACTTGCTCTGATGCCTAATGAAGATGCATGCCTGTACTTCTCTGACACTGTACTAATTACAAGCTGGGTTTCCATTAATAGCTCATGAAATATTAAGTTCCATTAGCTAATAAAAGCAGACTTCAAATACTAACACAGGCTCAGCGGAGCGTTCTGAGGTAGGTAAAGAGAGGCAGTATGTATGATCTCTGCTTTTTTGCTCGGAGGAGAAATTACGTAATGTTCCTCTTCAATTTTTTAACATAGCATTTCCTCTTTTCTCTATTACAAAAAAATATATATTCAAATATATATTTGAGGTGTTAATGTCTTACTGTAAAGATTTTTACTTTACTTGCTAGAAGGAGATATTTTACATTATCCTAGTTACCTCCATTCTTTTCTTTTTCCCTGGAAGTTCACTTGCAATTCAAAAATGAAGGCATCATACATGATAACACAAGCAGCTTGAAAATAGTGAAAGCCCCAATTTTGCACAAAGTACCTCAATTATTTAATACCTTAAAATGATTTCTTTAGCCTATTAATTGGATTTAATATGTGAAATCAGTTACAAACCACAGCATTTAGCTTTTTACTTTATGTAGCCACGCTGAAGGAGCATGGCAACACTTCACACACGTCTCTCCTAAAACCATATCTCTATTACTTTAGCTCTTTTCACCAACGATAATACAGATACATCCTTTCCCTCCTACTCCTCCACTGGACCAACATTTCAAGAAGAAACTCAGCGTGAATTTAGGGGATTAATCATTAATGGTTGACCAGTAATGATCCTGGGTCTCAGCTTTATTGGCAAATCATAATGAATGATCATAAAGCCTGTCCCCGCTCGGGCCCCTTCCGCTCCAAGGCCCCTACAAATGAGAACAGAAAAAAGACCCATAGCCTGTGAGTATAGGAGCAGCCCTGCCAAGCGGCCGATTGATTTTCTTATTTTGGTGCCGGCAGCCTGGCTGTGAGGAATGACTTTTAATTCTGGCAGTGCATGATTAAGTCTGCTTGTGCTTAACGCCGGCCTGCTCGACTGGAAAAGTGAATGCGGTAGGAAGAGGAGGAGTGAGGAGGGGATGTGATAGTGAGAAATGTGTGTGGGTTTGCTTCAGTGAGGCTTTCTGTTTGTGTCTTAATGGTGTGTGTATGTGTGTGTGTGTGTGTGTGTGTGTGTGTGTGTGTGTGTGTGTGTGTGTGTGTGTGTGTGTGTGTGTGTGTGTGTGTGTGTGTGTGTGTGTGTGTGTGTGTGTGCTCTAAAGTGTGTATCCGTGTGTGGGTGGTAGTGGGAGCTGCTGCGGTTGTTCAGAGGGCCCTGAATGGCACCTGTCAGGCTCTTGATTAACGAGGCCCTCTGCCCTTCAATTCCCCAGCCTGTCACTCAGAGACCATGCATTAATCTTCATCGCCCGCTTGTCAGGTCAGGGCCAGTCCAAGACACCCACCAGTGTGTGTCCGTATGTTTTTTGCGCGGTCAATGCTTGTCTATGCCTGTTTTCGGACTTTGCTTGCATGCACTTTGGTGTGTAAGTGTATGTTTGCGTCCTTGCTTGTGTGCTGAGATTAAACGCATGTGTGTGTGTGTGTGTGTGTGTGTGTGTGTGTGTGTGTGTGTGTGTGTGTGTGTGTGTGTGTGTGTGTGTGTGTGTGTGTGTGTGTGTGTGTGTGTGTGTGTGTGTGTGTGTGTGTGTGCGTGTGTGCATGTGTGAGATTGCTTGGGTTAGAGGAGGCAAAGCAAAGCAGGAGGGGCAGGTGTTTGGCGTTAGGGAGTCACATCGGGCTGGACAAAAGTACAACAACACGAGCACAAGGGCAAAGTATCAGCACTAAGGAAACACACACAAAAAAACAAAAATGCTTATAATTAATATTTGGCCCATCAGCAGTAGGCATTTGCATAATTTATTAAGATTCACAAGAGCATGTGCAGTCTGTAACACCCACATCATTCCCTTGTGTGAGAGGTGAGAAGAAAGGCTGGGGTGCTGGGGGTAGGTTGCTCATTGCTCTCAGAGTGAGAGTTTGTGTGTGTGTGTGTGTGTGTGTGTGTGTGTGTGTGTGTGTGTGTGTGTGTGTGTGTGTGTGTGTGTGTGTGTGTGTGTGTGTGTGTGTGTGTGTGTGTGTGTGTGTGTGTGTGTGTGTGTGTGTGTGTGTGTGCGTGTGTGTGTGTGTGTACGTGTGTGTGTAAAGACAGATGGAGAGTAGGGCTGCCACTCCTGCCAGCCGCCACTCGCACTCGCCCCACCAACAAGCATCCCCGCCCCTGAACCCTACACAAAATCCAATCCAACCAATCAGACGAGCCCAGCCGCAGGAGTGCCAGCCAATCAAATAGCGAGCGGTTCAATTAGAGCATAATAAAGGGACATTCATCATTCAATTAGGCATCTGTCGCCACGCCACAAAAGGGGGAGAAAACTTGGAGATGCAGAGAGAGAGAGGGATGCATGCTTTCAGTCAGACAACACTGACTGAGAGAACGTGTTTGTGGGAGATGGAGATAACTGAAATATGAAGATGGTGAGGAGGGAAAAAAACAAGGCGGGAATGCAAACTATTCATAATGCTAATTACAGTGCCATCACAGTGACATTGTTATGACTTACATCCAGCTCTGGGGTAATGAGGAGCAGAAGAAAAAAAAACTCATGAGGACATCAGAGACATTTGGGGGGGAGATGATCTGCTGCTGTGCATGCTATCATAAAAACTTTTGCCATCAACAATTTTCAGTAAAAAATTCATCTGTAATTAGCCTCCAAAGACATTCTCATGATTTCCAGTGAAATGTGGAAATATACCCAATGCTTACAAGCATAGCAAAGTGTGCAGTAAAGTTTAAGTTGTTTCTGATGGTGGTAGCTATAGCTTCTTAAGTTTTACACATTTAGACAAAATCTGCATCTGTATTATGATATAAAACCAGTGGATACGACTCTGCCTCGATAGCACACCAGACGATTGTTATATGTTTTTAAATTAGGATCATTTTCTATTTAATCTTCAGCATTGTTTACTCTTGAAGCGTATTCTATCAGGTTTTGTTTTCATAAAGTAACACAGTAGATGTACTGCCACATCAAACCCAGTACAGTGGCTCACAACCTTAATTGCAGTGTAAAGGCCGCCTTTCCCTCTTTTTAGTTCCTACTAATTAAACTCATGTTCAAATGAATGTGGTCGTAAATTATCGATATTAAAATGCTGAATATAGCGCCACAATATCAGCCTAATTTATATTGCCGGCATGCCATTGTGTAGTAATAATGTCTGTTGAAAGCTGAAAAGGACGTTTTAGACTGTTATTAATGATCGATCAAAATGTGTTGAGCAGGCCAGTCCAGCATCTCTGCATCTCTTATCATACATATACTCCAGATGTCATATGCTCCATATATTTGATTAGATGTCGGCTAGAATATATCAATAAGGAATAACCTGATTGGATAAAGCTCTAAATGAAAAGACTGGCTCCATTATCACACATTGTGTATTACACCTGTACGATACAGTTGCAGTATCCTGGACGCATAATAACAAGCAGTTAGGTGTAGTCAGTTTTGATCGTTTGCTTTCCTTCCACTAACCAAGAAATTGACGTTGTACAAATGGCCTCAGTAAGGGACTCTCCTTTCTGCTATGGCTTCCACTTACACATACAAAACGACTACCGGTGCAGCCTTGAATGAATAATTGTCACAAAAATCCCCATGATTTCCTATAAGCTATGGTCACATTGTCCCTTTCTCGTCTTCTACCTCTCCTTCTCCCTGTCTCTCTCTCTTGTGCCAGCTGTCTCTAAACCCGTGTGGTCCCCCTCCCCTCCTCAGTCCTCCTCCACTCCATCCCTCTCACCCCAGTTCCCAACCAAGCTGGAAAATGATCCCTAGTAAATAATATATCAAGATAAATGATAATTGCTCCCATTTCTTGTGTGTTCCCCGTCACTTAATGAGCGCCATAAATTAGCAATGAATACGGCTGACAGCGTTTGTCAGAACACGGTCGATGCAAATGTGCCTTGGGATGGCACATCGCGACGGTTTAAACTACTTCTCCCCGTTTCTTAGCGTTGAGGTAAACCCTTAAATTCAAGTTATGAAAAAAAAAGATCAAAGTTCATATGTGAGACTTCATTACAGAGTTCACTTACTTCTATTATGGATGGTCTGAGGACGCAGGCAAGGAAGAAGTGCAGAGTCAACAAGGGGAAGCAGTTTGTATTGAAAGAGTCAAAAAGAAAAAAACACTTGATAGGAACACAAGTCCCAAATATGGCCTAAAATGAACCTGTCTGCCTTCAGAAGAAGAACACAGTGTATTTCCCTGAGAGCTTTTTTCAGTAAAGTATCCTCTCTTTTTGTTTCATGTTACGCTCCAGGAAAGATTTGTCTAATATAGGATTACAGGTCATTATTTTTCATTACTTTTAGAAATAGCTGAAACGATTCTGCGATATTATGTCATTGTAGGCATATCCTTTACAGTAATCATAGATCTGCTGCGGGTGAGCACCCCGTGCTGTCCCTCTGTCCCTGTCAGACATCAAACGGGGGGCCTTGGCCACAGATCGCACACACAGGCGTCCCCAGAGACCGCCTGATTGAAACCTGGCAACGGGACCAAACAGCTGCTTCAAACAAAAGACATCTGCATATTTCAGATTTGTTTTTCATAAATTAACACCGCAACCTGCCAAAAATCTGGGCGAGGGAGTCTATCGACTTGTGTATAATTAAATAAAGTTTACAAGCTTTGAAAGTTGGAAATTAGCATGAGGTAAAAGGGGCGCTCAGCGGGGAGACTGGGGGGCTTACAGGTATGTCCCTGCTTTCTTTGGGAACGACGGGGAGGTGGTTGGGGAAGCTGTTCAAGCTGATGGTAAACATACAAACACAACTCCTCTGGTGTCTGTTGGAGCCACTACAGTAGCTCCGTTTTGTTGTGCTCTTCTGAGAGGTTCAGGGTGACATTTTTAGCATGTCAGCAGCGTGCTGACAGTAGGTGATGCCGCTGGCTTCAGCCAATTACAACCCGTCTGGCCTTTTTAGGCTCTGTCTTTGACCTAATGACACCTACTATGCATTAGTGTCCACGTGCATGTGTGTATCTCTGTTTTGCTCTGATAGGGCCCCGGGTGTTGCCTTTATGGGGTCAGATAGCGAGCTGTTTCACTTGTTAAAAATCCCTTCAATTATTCAGTGAAGTCAAGTCTCTCCTTTATCTCCCGCTTGTCTCCTGGTGTGTTTGGGGACAGAAGCGAGAGAGCAGGAGCGAGGGATGGGGAGAAGGAGGAAGGGAGGGAGGGAGGGATGGATGGTTGGATGGATGTACTGATGGATGGATGGATGGGAAGGAGCGGATGTCTCCTCAAAAGCATTGCTGCCTAATTACTAGCTCATTTAGATCAGCAACCGCAGTTATAAATAACCCAACAGCTGGCGTGATGGAACCAGACAACACCAAACACGGGAAACGCAGCAGCACAATATCACAGTCAGCTGAAAAAAGCGTTGGAATGATAATGGTGTATGTGGTAGAACGGAAAGAGTCTGATATGTCTCAACAACATGGTCGAGCTGTTTACAATCTCAAATGCCTCAAATGCTCCTGGGGTAAGGGTGAGGTTTAGTTATAAGAATAGATGTTCCAAAACGCAGTGCCTTATTTGTTGCCTTAACATCATATCTCGAATGTGAATATCATAGTTTTCCCATGCAGTGTTCTAGTCTTAAAACCAAATGTCTTGAAAGTAAGTAAGCCACGAAGATTAGATATTGGTCAACCCAGAAAACATATGCCGTCTTGTTTGCCATGATAGCGAATTTTTGGTTATGGCTATTTTGTTAGCTGAAAAGGAAAGTTTCACTTAGCAGGAGCCTTTTAAACACAAATTAATAAATGAAAACTGAGTTGAAGGTAAACATCCTCCCAACTACTCTCCGTACCAAAAACACTGTCTCTGTCTGTATGACTCCTCAATGCAATCCTTTGCTTGTGGTCAAACATATTTTATTATTGTTTGTGTTTATGAAGCAGCATGTCATAAAGTTCCACCGACCAGGCTGAGTAAAGGGATCACAGCAATGATGCCGAGACGACAGCTCACATATTCCTGTGAATTTTAAACATTGTCATATGTGTATCTCCCCTATAGCTGGCTCATAGAAAGGCTTTTAAACATTTCTCTGTTTGTGTCAAAGCTCCCCGCAAATGCAGTGCTGCTTCTTCTGTTAAATGATTACACAGACAACTTGGGAGTGATATAATTACCTCAAACATGGCAACCCGAGCGGTGGAGCTTGTGGAGGTGATAATATATGGTAATTACCAGTTTCTAGGGCTGAACAATCTGGAAAGAATGTATTTAAGATAAAAGCATGAAAACAAGCCCGGCAGCGCTTTTTACATGTACAGTGTGGTGTTTGCACTGTAAAGGAAGACAATGGCTGTAAACATTTAAGAAACGGTAATGAGATAAGTGCTGTATCCCTTCCGGAGTACACATGTATTTTTTGCTCATAGATCCACAGCGTATAACAGCCCTCACAAGAAAAGGATTTAACAATAGAACGATTACAATCTTTATCCCCAGAAACCAATGCCTGTCTAGACAGTTTATATTGTAATACTGTAGGTTTTAATTGAAATAGAAAACCATTTTTTCACTAGTTCTTGCTTTTCACTGAAGGCAAATGTAAAAATCACAAAAATACTATTAAGTGTTTACAACTTTATGAAAGTCTTACAAAGAATCCCGTGGAGGAAGATGAGATAATGTCTATTTGTTTTACTTCTTTGAGTATCTCCAAATGATTATGAATGTTTCCATGAATTCAAAATCAATTAAAAGTTTTATTTTTTCTCCCAATTGAGCCTTGACAGTTCCTAAACAGCAGGCGGTGGCTGTGAAATATTTTGTCTTGTTAACGCAAAAACCTTCACAGGGGGGAAACACAACTCTCAGAGTGAACTCTGCGCGAGCATCAGGGGAACATAGGTTTTCAAAAGGTATTCATTGTGCCGGAGTTCTTTGACGAAAAGCCTGCGATACCGTGGATCTGCTTTGGTCGTTGTCTCCTGACGGACATTTTGGCAGCAGATGACGGCTCCTCAGTTCAACACGAGGAGACTGAAAGACTGTAGCTCTCTGTTAGCAAACAATGGCCGGGTTTCTGTTTCAGTAAAGTGAAAGACCAGAGCGGGGAAAGCTGATCTTCATGTCCCGGAACACACTCGCAGAAATGAAGAAATCTGGTGGGCAAATCCAGTCCCCCCCTCCTTATATTAAAGATATTTAATACAGAAATATATAATATTTACACGTGCATGTCATATGGCGGTTCACTTGGATGACCGCCTAAGAGAAAGGAGAGCAGGTGGGTGATATCAAGATATCAGTTTAACGCATTGATCTTTGTTGCTCATTTTTCAGGTTTTGCTGACACTTTGCTATTTAAAAGCCTCTTGAGAGTATATTAAAATAAAACTTTGCATAAGCATTGCTGTCATACAGCTACACCAGCATAACTGATTTCCAACATTTCTAAAAACCAGAGTGATGGAAGGACTCTGAGGGAATGGGAGATGTTAAGAGTGGGCGGTCCTTCCTGTTGTAGGAAACTCCGGTGAGGGGTGTTCGCCATATGCTCGCCGGGTTCCGAGGGAAAAGGGCTCAGAGGATAAAAGTGAGCATGGCGGCAAACGGCCCTCCATCAGTGTGTTCAAAGCCTCCATATGAAAATGACTGTGTACAAGACTTCTGCTGGGGCCAAATTTAGATCAAAGGCAACCCGGGCAGGAGGGGAACAGAGGGAGGGGGAACAGGGCTGGTTAAGGGGGCAGACAGGGAGTTGTGCATGAAATGGAAGTTTGTGAAGCAATGTGATGAGCAAAGCTGTGTTTGCATGGGAATGTTATTTATAAGAAGTGGGGGGAAATTTGTCAATTTAATTTTCCCCCTTTACACTGAGGATGTCAATATCAAACTGGAGCTCTTAACTTGTGATGTGACTTCCAGATGGAGGAAATGAAGTTGTGTCTTTTCCAGGTCACCCAAACTGGCAGTTTTACCGTAGGCTACATGATCTGCACAGGATTGGATTTAGAGAACGGGGTATATAGCTGGAGATGAAAAATAGCTTCTGATGTTCTGAGTTACACAAATATTTGTTTCCTGAATTTCTATTTTGCACTGCAGCAGAAAAAAGCTATCTGCATCCGCGGATGTCGCCTAAATCATTAGTTAAAAAGCATTTTAACGCTTCACTTGGTTAAAAACAAGTTGTCGTTATAAAAACTTCATATCTCACTGTTTCTGCATCTCTGCCCAACATCTACCCAGGAATCATATCATTGAAATAGTGTGTGTGGCTCTAAAATGGGTCTTTTTAAATGATAAGGCTGCATTTCATATTTAGCCTTCATGGGAACAGGAAATTGTATTCATCAAAATAACTACAATACCTGCAATATCAACCAGTTTACCTGTGTGGCTCACTGATGTTTGAAAAAAAATTATACCGTTTTTGGACAACACCGGAGCTATGGCACAGGAATACGATACATCAGGCCTTGACAACACAGGTGAAATGTATTTATAAGATTTATTGTTATTTCAGTTTTTCAAGGGATTTGTTGACAATTAGAAATATATTTCGTATCACTAGCCTTATCTTATTATCAATGTGTTTTCTATGTCATCACTTGCTTGCACTTCGGTTTCTTAAGAAAGACCCATCAAACAATGGATGTTCAGGACCGCCAATGTAAAGGCTTTCAAGAACAGGCTTCAACATGCTTAATCTCTGTCATATCATTAACGGATATAAAGCAGAACAGTGCACATTTATTTATATGAAAATGTAATTGACTTCTGCTTTGAAACAATATATATATTATCATGAATCAAAATCTCAAAGCTTATCATCTCACTGAACAGACGCTAACACTGATGCATGGGAGAGGCTCATTCGGCTCCACTCCTCACATCTTTCTTCCATCTCTTCACCTCCTTTCCTTAATCTCCATCACCCCCTTCCCCCTCCTCTTCCTCTTCCTCCTCCTCTCCTCCTCCCTGCTTCCTGTCTCTCCAGAGAGGAGGTCACATGCCGCAGACCAGCTCTGTGCCATCTGGCTGACTTCCTGTCATCCTTACCCCAGGAGAGAGAGCCTCTGCTGGGTAAAAGACTGGAGAAATCCCCCCTCCCTCCTCCCTCCTCCTCCAGGCCCCAAAAGCACACCACACACCTGAGCAGAAGGGTGAGAAAAACACACAGGGACAAAAACAAAGAGAGAAGAAAAAGAGTGGGAGAGGTAAAGACCAAAGACAAAGGAAACAAGAGATAAGGACAGAAAATACAAAAATTCAAATGGCTCTCCGAGAAAAACTGATCGATCAAGTATGACTTAAAACTATATGGTTAGGGAAGAAAAAACAGGTCTGACGATCATGAGAAATCAAATTTCACCACAATTGAAAAGCTGAGGGGAAGTTGTTATGTTATTACGTGTTTGATAATAAAAACGAGGCGAAAGAGCAGTCCCCCATTTTTTATTTTAATCAGAGGGGTTCATGCATATTAAGTTTTTTTTTTTCATAGCTTGACACTAAACATGAAAATTCAGAAAACATCATTAGAGAAATTGAGGACCTTCATGAAGGCGCAGTAGCCCACTTTCTTTGGCACCTTCTCACCTTCCTCTCACACGTCTCCTTCTAACACAAGAGCATTGGTTGAAGCACACACACACACACGCACACACACGCACACACACACACACACACACACACACACACACACACACCCACACACACACACACACACACACACACACACACACACCAGATTCATCTTAATGTCCCACCCATGGTCTTGCATATTCATGTAAATATAACATGACTGCTGCTCACATCTGAATTTATTGGTTTTCCTCCTCTGCAAATTAGGGGGCCTCCAATTGATGAATATTTTAGCACATGTGCACTCTGCGGGACATTTATCATCGGCTTTGCTATTATAAACAGAATAAATGAACAGTCAAAGTAGGCTGCCGCTACAGTGCGCTGTGTGCAGACACACCGCCCCTCTGTGCTTGCTTTAGCCTCCCTCCACGACTGCCGAAGCGCCTTCATTCTGCAAAATGGCTTCCACCTTGGCATCTCCAAGCACATATGGATAAGGATTCACCTTGACGCAGTATATCCCAGGTACGCCTTTAAAAGGTGACTACGGGGGTCGCGACAGGATGGTCTTGCAAATATCTGTGAAACCTAAAGCAAAGCTGCAGTCAAGACAACCTTAACTGAATCTATGTTAAGTGAAGCCCTAAGGGGGTCGAGACAGAGGTTAATTGGATATACTAAAATTATGTCTTTTCATTAAAGACGTTAGCTTTTGGAGGTTAGCCTAATGAAAAGGATGAATTATTTGAAATAAAAGTATATCTTAACTCCGAGAATGTTTTTTCCTCCACCCTTGTTGCTAAGCTACCATCGCCTTCTGCATGGCGCTCTCCGGGGATCATCCATCACTCAAATAGTTTGGATGGTACTGTCGATGTCCTTCTCATTGGATATCTGTTGGTAAAGTTTGATTACCCCCAGGACTTCATTTCCATTTCATAAGAAAATAAATGCCGGGTTGGTATAGAAGCATATGTTGATAAAAATCTGAGGTTAACATAATTCTAGTGTGAGAAATGAAGCTCCTATTTTATCATTTTGACACCCTAGGATTTTAAAAACTCAGAATATTGAAATCGTAGCGAGCGTGTTGGCCAGCAAAGTAAGGAAACCGAAAAGCTAAATGAAAATGAGACCCCAATTGCTCCTCTTTGATGTTCTCCTCATCTTCCTCCTCTTCATCTCAACCATCCACTGCTGGTTTGAGGGTGCAGTTGGTCGCCCTTTAGCACTTCCTTGTTGCCCCCATGTGACCGCAAGGGGCTGCTGGGATTCTTTCAGATGGACGTCGCCAAACCACCTTAGGCTGCATCAAACGACTGCTGGAGCCCACTGATCAGACACTGCAGAAAGCAGGCATTGTTTCAAATGCTTTCGCTCACAGTCCCAGCCATTGGCAGACACTGTGAAATGGGTGAAATCCCAGCTTGGCGAAGCTGGCATAGAAACCCATGCATCCTGGATCCCTTCCACTTCAGAGAGCTCTGCC
Organism: Ammodytes marinus; assembly: GCF_949987685.1. Taxonomy (NCBI): domain Eukaryota; kingdom Metazoa; phylum Chordata; class Actinopteri; order Uranoscopiformes; family Ammodytidae; genus Ammodytes; species Ammodytes marinus. Next base: position 13,604,939 of record NC_137215.1, on the reverse strand, counting down.
ACATGCTAACTGTCATCCATGAGGCACTGCTAGCCCAAAGGGGGGATCTGGCAGAACAAGGGTGGGGTGAGGGTGAGTTATAATGGGAGAGTAGACTAGGAGGTGGTATAAACACTGGGATATACCCTTCGAAAACAGACATGGAAGTAAACACGGGCTCCTTGGAGATCCAGCACCAGAGGCCATCAGAGGTGATTATTATTTATGCAGACACTATTCTGCGTTGAGCCTCATATTATCCAGCTTTTCTCAACTCACCTGGCATCTGCCCAGTGCAAACCATCCCTAGGATCCACAGCAATGATGACCCCTCCCCCCCTCCATCTCACACACACACACACACACACACACACACACACACACACACACACACACAAACCTCCCTGTCCTCATTGCTGTCTACGCCTGGTAGATCCCCTGGTATGTTCTCTCCTCCTTCATAAACACTAGCAGCTGCTTGGGCAATTAGCCATTAGCTCTTTACTTTTTACTATAATACCCGGTCCTCAGGAATCTCCACAATTAGCTCCTTAATTGCTTCTAAACAACCCAGGCGTAACCAATAAATAGAAGAAGGCGGTAGGTAGTTAGGTGAAGAGACGGGCTTCTGGGAACGAATCAAGCTAGCTTGGAGAATTCGGGCTAAACTGTTCTTTCTCTCTCCTCCCTGTGCAGCCTTTGGCAATTTCTTTTTCTACTGTGACACGGCTGGGAAAGGCTTGTAGAGAAGGAGGAAAGACGAAGCGGATAAAAACACAAGGCAGCGGAGGGCTGAAGCCTCATATTCAAATTGAAAGTGACACATCCATGCCCTTTATTCTGTGGTCTAACTAACACTTCTGAAAAATGCTAACATTCAGTGTGACAGAGGGTGTTACGGTGACTTTTAGAGGGGCACGAGCTGGTGTCCCCCAGGCGTGGATTTGCATGGCAGCGTGATATGACACAGCTTGCTTGAAAGAGCAATGGGGATACCCCCAAGATTAGACCAATGCATTAAAGGGAGGAATGAAACGTGACTAACTGTTTAACAGATTAAATCCCTGTTACATCCACACTGGCAGTTCCAGTTAACTTGTTTAATATTTACAACGGCTATGCCACTAATATGACAATGTTCTATAAGCCTTGTGAGTGGAATCTGAACTGACATGGTTATCTAAGGAAATAAATGGATGATTAAATAAATCTAAATGTTTTTAAATATGATAGTGCTTAAGTTATGACTTCTTGAATTGATTAGCAAATAAATAAAGTTGATTTACAAAAAAGTATAGTTGTTTAAGTCATTTATTAAGTTGAATGCAACTTTTCACTGGTTTTGGCATCTCAAATGTGACAAACTGCTGCTTTTCTGTTTTATATCCCGGTAATTTAATAAAATTTAATCAGAATAAGTTACTTTGAGCGTTCAGGGCTTGAGTATACACAAATTTGAAAATGTTATTGCCTCATGTCATGCTGGGAAAACTAATGATGAAATAATATTTACTATAGCACTCTTAAACTGGACAGTTGTAAATCACTATTACAACACACTTCCTATTTTTATTATTTTGGTCTGTCTAATAGTCTGCTGGTTGTCTGGTGTCATGGTGACATTAGCATCCTAACATCAACTTTTAGAGAAGCTGGGGCACTTGCATGTTTGTCTTCACATTACTTAACCACAGCACAAAATGAGAAAGAATTTGCCAAAAAGATGACACATGTTGCAGTTGCCCTTGACTCCCATGACTTTAATATAGCAGTGGCTAAATATCTGCTGATTTTTTGATTAAAACAAGAATTACACTTTAACCAGGGAAGTGAAGCCTCCAACTACAGGTCGTCTGCTCATAACAGTTTCTGGCATTCAATCAAAGGAACACAGTTGATTGGCTTCCCCCAATTCTCTACATTGATAAACTGCTTCCAAATGAAAACAATCAAAGCAGAATCAAGTATAATCAAGCATAGTAATTCACTGCAGCTTGTGTGTTGTGTGTGTGTGTGTGTGTGTGTGTGTGTGTGTGTGTGTGTGTGTGTGTGTGTGTGTGTGTGTGTGTGTGTGTGTGTGTGTGTGTGTGTGTGTGTGTGTGTTGCCTATAACAAAATACTATTCCAGCAGCAGGGCGCCTTGTTAAAACATCTGCGCAAATCTCTCTGCATCCAGTCTATGCTGCCTTACTGTATCTGTCTTTCTCTCCCTCTATTTCTCCCACATACACACACGCACACACACAAACACGAATACACACAATACCAATGAGGTATACAAGCACCATCTAGTGCTTTATTCTGGAAATTGTTCTGCAGAATGTAAGAAATGTGTCTAAAGAGCCCAAGTATTTTCATTTTGCAATTTGAGTTCATAATTGAATTGATGTTAACGGCACAATATTTTATTGCAGAGAGATGGTAAACAAATTTTGCATCACATATTAAGAATACGGTCAAATAAGGACCTAACACGTCACATTCAGCAAAGCTGCACGAATACAAAACAGTTAAATACACAATTTAAAAAAAACTTTATTTGCTCCCCCTAATCTGTGATTTAATTACAATCAAACCAAGGAATCAAATATTCATGATCAAAGTGTGTGTGTGTGTGTGTGTGTGTGTGTGTGTGGTGTGCGTGCGTGCGTGCGTGCGTGCGTGCGTGCGTGTGTGTGTGTGTGTGTGTGTGCATGCATGAAAAAGTTCAATAAAGAACAGCAACATTAGTCATCTAGCTTCTTCCCTCAGCCTTTCAGATAAGAGGACGATAACGGTGGAAACATGGAGCGGTTTCAACAGCACAGGGAATCATCAGCTCACATGTCACCAACCTGTTAGCACTGAAGCAATCATTCATTTAGACGTATGCATGCAAAACGCCAGATTTTTTTTTTTGTAGACGTTCACTCAGCGAAATGCCAAATATAGTTTCAAGGAATGATATGATATTCCTGAGGATTAGCTCAGTCCCAAACGGTTTCCAAGAACTGACTCTTATGATTCTGACTGAAGACCAAAATAGGACATAAAAAATAAAAATAAATCCAAAGCGAAACTAACATATTGTAGAAAAAACTTCTTAAGCATAACGGTCCGCACCAGCTCTATACTCAAGTGACCGATGTTTTAAAAACAAAACAAAAACGTTATTCCACATTATTTCTGTGGCACTAGAGAGAAAACAAGCAAAGGTTGACAGAATAAAGAATAAAATGTATGAAATATATTTGTATTGGCTGGAAAAGTCCAAGGAATTCAGATTGAATTTAAAACACTGATAGAAGTTGAAAAGGTCAGAAATAGTCTGGAGACAGTGGACTGAATGTAACATTTGACAAATGTGTTTTAATTTAGAGTATATTTATATGAATCATACATTCGGACTGTGTGACGTTCTCTCCCTAAACACGGTAAAACAGAAGATAAGCCGCTGACCTATCAGCCACCTTGACTCAAAAAGGTCTCGCCGACATACTTACCCAAAGTGCACTGTTTCAATAGTTTATTTGACCCTTGATCTTAAGGCTCTGAAGCAGTTATCACTATAGATTCGTAATGAAAATATTCTTTGCTTAAGTGAGCTCAGTCAAGACTTGGACAGTTGACTGTGATCACTAAGAGCGTATCTGTTATCTCAGGCTTGAAGTCCTCTACTCTAAAAGTGTGTTTTGCTTATAGTAAATTCACTTGGATGTTTGACTTCACTGTGCAGTTTGACACGTTTTTTAAATGAATTAAGGGGAATTAAGAGGAACTTTCTCTCTGCTTATCTTTACTATGAGTTTAAGATTATTACATACAAGAATGTTTTTTTTGTTTTTCACATCACACAATGAAATTAAAAATATATGAATATTCAGCATTTTCCAATGGGTTTTATTATTTTAAGAAAAGTAATTGCACCTCTTTTTGTGGGAAATCCGTATCAGGTGCAAATTATTATACCAAGCTGAGTATTGTTCATGTCTTTAATCATATCTCAAGTGATTATTTTAAAGGAGTTTTTTGAAGGCTGAGCAAAATTCCTTTGTATCTATAAGCTTCACATACAATTCCAATAAAGCCGATTCTGACTTCTGCAGGTATTCTGTATGTTGGACTGAGAGCAAGACGGGAGACTAAATTGAATTCAAACAAATGCAAATGAAATTCTTATGCGAGAAATTGTAAAGCAGAGAGGCCAGTCTCTTCCCAGACTCATAAACTGTACATTATATATATATGTGTGTGTGTGTGTGTGTGTGTGCGTGTGTGTGTGTGTGTGTGTGTGTGTGTGTGTGTGTGTGTGTGTGTGTGTGTGTGTGTGTGTGTGTGTTAACAATCTTCAATAATATGTTTGAGTTACTTGAGTTAAAAATTGTTCCTCAGTGCTCTAACCTTGATCAATGTGGAGGCAGTCATTCTGACATTAAGAAAAATTAAGAAAAAAATAACTATATAACAGTGTTGACTAAACTCATACTCATAGTGACTCCATTAGAAGTTGCCTTATATGACTGAAAATGTAAAAGATTATACTGACTGTTGACAAAGGAATAGTGCTGGCTGATCCTCAGCTCTGATATTCATTTAGGGAAACCAGTTCCAGCCTTAGTTCTACACCATGTAATATTAATTGTGCCTACAAATTAGTTTTGAGTGACAAAATAAACATTTGTGAACAGTATGATTGATTTATTTGACAATAGGAGTGCAATCCACACAAACAACAGCCATCACAACAAAGCTGCCACAAACAAACAAGCTTCAAGCCAAGAATGTCAGTAGACAGTGGCTAAACATATGTAGACCTTCTTGGCAGTACCAGGCTTTCTGGTATAATATTTACTGTACTGCAGCAGGGCTGTACGCTTATTTTTTTAGGTGGTAGCACTGGTGCTAGCAAGCAAAAAAAAATCAGTAGCACAAAAATAAATTCAGTAGCACACAAAGTATGATCGAAAACTTGCATAACCTTAACCCATGCATTTCGCTCTAATTACCTTTTAGCCTGTCATATTGGTCTCATTTGAAATTCTCAATTAATATCATATCCTAGTGTGTGCAGTACTAATTGTAGAAAAATGAATAGGGGTGCACTGATTGCAATTTAGACAAAATAATCTAACCTGCCAATTGCAATTTTTTGCTGATTCAGAATTATTTCTCCTCATAAAATGTACATCTATATATTTTTTGTATACACATATAATTATTATATTCATAATAATAAACATTTTTGGTAAATGTCCTTCTGTTAATTAAAACCAAACTTTAAAACATATAGCCTATTAGATAAATAAGTATACATATTGGTACAATTTAGGATAAGTTAAATAGGTTGTTGTGAATGTGTTGGGAGGTGTTCTTCAGTGGCTTATCAGTTATTTCAAACATTGTTTAAATAGACTACTGTTGACTGCTCTCTGCAGCTGAAGCAGTTGATTTTCAAGCTAGTGCACTGCAGGGCTGTGAAGCGCCAACTTCCTGTTCTTACGGCTTCAAAATAAAAGTCAACTCACGTTTGGATAGTAACAGGCTTTTAATGTGAAGGCGCACAGGAAATGTTCTGTTTGCACACACGCTAACTTAACTGCGTGCCGTCTCCTTCCGGTTATTACCGTTGGTGAAGTGTATTAGACGCTAGCACTAGTGCGAGCAGCATTGTATTCATCATCGCACGTGATCAATTTCAGTAGCAAATGCGATCAAAACTGTCGCACTGTACAGCCCTGCAGCCTGCATAATAACAGCCAATAGTAAAGGAACCCCTTTACTTTATGAGGTTACCAGATGACGTATAATTTCGGACCTTAGATGTAGATTGTGCTGTTCAAACTAACTTTTAACTAAAAAAAAAGAAAGATAATTGTTTTCTCAGAGCATATGTCATGATGAACTGACATTAAATTATGAAATTATGAAATTACTAGAAATATTAAATGTGTCATGTTTACCAAAGCTCTGGAGTCTGAAGCACCAACACACAAGTACAACAGCCTTTTAAGAGGTTTCAGGGTGTACCATAATGATCAGTCTTTATTTTATCTTTTTTCCCCTAAAAGAAGCAATACTCCCATTTAAAATGGTTCCATTACAATCAAATGTTCTGTATTTTTAACAAAAAAAGCAAAAAGAAGGCAATGCTTGTGTTAAATGAGACTATTAATTATACTGGGTTAGATGCATTGACATATAACCTTTTTAAATTCAGAAGCTGGGTGTAAAGATAATTCTATCCATATATGAAGACCTAGTTTTTCACATAGTCTACTGTCTGTTCAAATTATTGTAGGCCTACGCTACGCTACCAATGGAATGGATTATTTTTGTAGGACTATATGCTTGTAAAAACATTTGCAAACATTTTTGTTATTTAATTAAAAAGGTCAACCTGCACAGTAGATGCCAACTGTAGCTTCTAAATAATCCAGCCACCAATAACAGTGTAGAGGAGTCAAAGAAGGCATACTATAGCCATCACAGTATTCGCCCTGTATTTACCTGAAAACCTCTGAGGCGCCGTCGAACGAATCGCGACAAATCCTTCCCGGCATCCGTAGTGTGATGACGTCGAAGCCAAACATGGCGGCTTTCTTTGAATGAGCCGAATAGGTCCATGGCCGAAACATTCAATCTTCTTTATAGGTCCATGCATTCAATGAGCAGAATGCAAGACAAGAAACCAGGAAAGCAGACGCCTGGCACAAACGCGTCCCCCAGGCGTAAAGGTGAGGATACGGATCGATCCGCACGGGAAGTTGGAAAAGGGGAATTAAGTGATGGATGAAAACTCTTAACCCTATTCTGCTCATTTGGAGGTGTGGCGGCGGTCAGAAAATATATTAAAGTGACTACATATAGCCTAGCTGACTATTATTTCTTATTTTCACTATTACCAGTGTTTCTTCGTGTGACCTGGTGGAAGAATCATGTGTTAAAAACAAAAACAGCTAAGACTGTATTTCGATTCCTGTGGTTCTTAAATATATATTATTAAATCTGAAAGCATTGCTTGCCTACTAATGTATCAGCATAATATTAGGAAGATGTATTTTGCATTCGGTTGGCTGACAGCGTTATGTAAGAAATCACACTCAGTGTTATTATGATATTTGTTGACATTGTGTGTTTTACTCTAGCTATTACATTTGAGCTTTGTTTTTCTGTTTTGCAGACTTTCAGACTCCAAAGCGCAGAGGCTGCAGCAGATACGGCAGCTTGATTAATGGAGATTCCCCAGGAGATGTGGAACCAACACAGGACATAATCTGGGATGCCACATCTCCCACGCCATCTAATGCTGGTAAAAGACAGAAATACTCTTCACAGAAATCCCATCTGAATGACAAAACGCACTGTGCTGAAAAGGCTTCTTGTGGTTTTTTGGTGTGGGGATGGAAACAGATACAACTAATTGTTTTGTACATGACAAAGAAACTGAAAAATGAACATTCATTTATAATTTTATGAAAATAAATACATGGCGAGGTTTAACTGTGCATTTAAATGAAAACTAATATTCAAACTTGGGTAATATTTACTATTTTTGATTTGCATTTTTATTTTTCAGGCTCTTGTATAACAAGCCTTTGTGTTTTCATCTGTTCTAAGGGTCGGGGCTCAGGAACAACAGAGTTGTGGAAATATCAGATATTGTCAACAGAATTGCTCCAAAGGTCAGTTATTGTTGTTTTTTCAGAAACATAACACAAACCACGGAATTCACATGTCTGAATGTCATGGTGTAAATCTGCCCCTTTACTGTAACACTTGTTATAATAATCAAGACTTAGTTTTGTCACAATGTTCTGTGTGCCCTGCTAAGGTTTGAGCCTTGTTCAGTTTTTTATTATGAAAGAAATTCTTCATCTCTTGCATGTGTCTCACACAGGATGTGAAAGGGAGAGCGACTGAATCCCCTCTGCTGCAGTGGATAGGTGACAGTGCCGTCTCCTGCACACCGGATGTTCCAAAGCCAAGACTGAGGAAGAAGTCATCCCGGTGCGTAACCAGTTAAATGACTCTTGATACTGACCGACTGATTCCCCTACACCAACAAACACTTTAGCAAGAACTTTGGGTCATATGTGTTAATGATAAGTAGTAGTAGTAGTAGTAGTAGTAGTAGTAATTCTACGGTTTGTTTGTCCATTTTGGGATTGTTGACTATTTTCCGTGTCTATTGTTGCCTCACAACAGGCAGAGCAGTGTGGATGAACTCATGAAGCTGGCCAGGCAGTTTGACCAGAACATGCAACAAGACAGGGAGACATCCGAACCACTCAACGCCGTCAACAATAACCTCAATGAATGTGTAAAGACTTCCAAAACCAAACGCACAGAGACATCGTTCTCCAGCAATGTGAAGGACCCAAAGTGTCGGTCCTCGTCGGAGCAGGTGGAGGCCGATCTCCACGCCCTGTTTGACTGCTCAACTCAGAAAGTCAGCGGCCGGCTCAGTCAGGGCTCTTTAGTGTCAGCCTGTTCACAGGAAATAAAACCCGGGACGTCGACTTCAGCTCAATCAGAGCTCAAGTCGCCTGTGACGTCTGGCCCAGCTGCACATCCTGCTGAAGAAAAGGGATCCTTTGGTTCTAGTGCAAACAATTGCGATGACTTTGACGACGATTGGGAGAACGACGACCTACTCAATGACTCTTTTGTTCTGGCGATGACACAGAATCCCGAGCAGCAACATGACACCAACCTTAAATCCACCTTGCGGTCTAACACTACTACTACTCAGTCCTCCTCTGTCTGTAAGCCTACTACTGCAATTACAAACCCTGCACGCCAGCCTTCAGACTTGCACTCTGAGCCAAGCTGCAGCACACTCCAGGAACTTTGTCCCAAACCCAAGACTACCAACCGAAGCACTTTCAAGTTAGCGTCCAACCCTCACTTTCAGTCCAACGCGTTAGCCAAGACAGTTTCCAAGTCCAGCTTCCCTGTTATACAGCCCAATTCAAAGACGTCTGACCCGAAATCTGCAAGCACAAAGGCACTTTCTACTCCTCGGCCAGACAAGATCTCTAGTGATCAGAAGGAGACTTGTGTTGCTGCTGCTGCAGACTCAGTTAAAGACATTTCAGACAGCTTGTGGGATGATGGGGACGATGACGCACTGCTCTACCAGGTATGTGACAGCGTGGAGAGGTTCTCCAGCAGCCAGCCACAGCAAGTGAGCCCCCACAACTGCCAAGAGAAACCAAATATTGCTGTAGACACTGACAGACAGCAAAAAACTACCACCGCGCCTCTGCCAATCGACACAGCCTGGTCCCTTAAGGCCGGTGCCAGCGCTAATAGACAGTCTCCATGTGCTTTTGTTCGCTCTAACTCATTACCGGGGACTAGCTGTAAAGCTGTGAACTACCAAGGGTGGAACGTTCCCATGAAAGGTGCCAATAGCAAATCCGGGATGTCTCAGAGCCTCCCAGGAAGCCGCATGAGTTTGGGCACAGTTAGCCAGCGTTGGGATTCCTCTGGAACTTTCCAGGCTGGGAATGCTACTGTGGATACAGAGCCACATACAGTGACAGCCAGGGCGCCGCAGAAGTCCAAGTCCCATCATGCAGCCTTTAAGAGAAATGTTTCCGACTCAGCAGTTATATGCAACAAAGGTAAGCTTTATGGATTTTTCTTCTCCCATCTGGACTGGTGTAAAGCATACAATTTAGAAGATTGTGTAAATGAAAATGTTTCTAGTCAGAATGTTTGATCATGTTGTCGCACAGCATTGCATGTTTGCTTAGGAAAAGGTCATAGGCAAACTGTTAATACTTTTCTTCAAAACAGCAGATATGAAAATGTTAAATACTATATTCAGTAAACTATGTAAGAAGAACGCAAATATTTTCCTTTAACACAAAGGCTAGCGTTTTTACTTATTGGAAAATGCTTATTTTGTTTTGACTCAATGCGGTTTGTCTATTGCGTCTACAGTCCTCTTGTCTTTTAGAGACAGGATATTGAAGAGCAAAATATCAAGTAAAACAGATGTCACATGTTGTTCTTATAATCAATGACAGTTCAGTGCATTTGCTCATTGACAATTCTCCCTCAAAACAAGTAAACGCAGCGCCACGGCTTTAATTTGTGACACTGCCAAGCATCCAAACCTCAGGAAGCTTCATCACCAATGAATTGCACTGATTTTCCTCTGCACATGGAGCGGTGTTTTTTTTTTCTGTACATTCAAATTAGCTTCGCCATGGGTACCCACTGGTCCCAGTTATAGTTGTGACATTTTAATGTCAACAAATAAAAACTCAGTTGTTGAAGTTCGTGATTTAGAGGCACATTTTCCGTTTTTTCATGTGTTTTATTATTTATTATTATTATTATTTTCTAGCAAACCATATTCACGGTTTCCTTTCCTTTTTCACATTTTCCAGTTTTTATCACAAACCAGATGACAGGGAAGTGCTCGGCAGCCGAGATCGAGAGGAAGAAACAGGAAGCCTTGGCCAGGAAGCGACAGAGAATGCAGAACACTCCAAAACCATAGTGGACCTCTGTCCTGCCTGAAGGGATGTTATCATACTGCAATTAGTTTTTATAAAACTAATTTCTCCTTCCATACCAGATGTACTGCTGCCTCCTCATCAAGATGTTATCCATGATGATATCTAAGACGATGTTAGTGTTAATAGTTCAGTATTAGATCACCAGGTTTTGGTTGATTTGCTCGACACTGCACAGAAATGACTTAGTGTCTATTCAAAAAGAGTGAATGCCTCCTGTAAGCGCTGCTGGATGTTTTTGCTGCTAATGTGGAAACATGTTTGTCCGAAGCGGGTTTGTCACAGAGCTTGTGCTGGGATGACATTCAAAGATTAATGTCATCAATCAATTTTCTTGATTTTCACAATATTGTTTAAGGATTGAAATGAAGAAGAAGGCCTCACTATGATTCCTGTGGACAACAATTGGATGACATTTTTTTTTCTACCTTAGTGCCTTTAGCATTTCATAAGAAATTTGACTCCAACCCCTATTATGTCACACTGATATGTAGGACTTGGCTGTACACATTCTTCTAATATATTCTTCCTATGCCGTCTGCCTTGTATGGACACAAGATAGGTATTTGTAGCTTTTCCGTTTAACTGTCGTTTCAGTTTATTGACAATTGTCCACACTGTTAGGCATCATGTTTTCACTTGTCTACACTTCTGCTTTCACATGTGAAACCCAAAACCAAGGAATAAATAAGTGAGATTTTGAATCAACTTTTTCCGATCATGTTTGTTGTGGATGCACGTTAAACACGATAACACACTATTTTATCATTTCTGTCTAGCACGTTGCTTTAACTCACAGCCAGCACCTGCGACTATCTTGATGAATGTACATGCAACCTCCAGCGACAATGCCAGTAAAGTGTCTTCAAATATGATGAAAGAGAGCTCAACAATGTTGGCAAAAAGAGAAAAAAATATGGAGCCACAGATGCCTGGAAATATAACAGTATGATCAATCTGTTCAGCAGCAAAGTTCAGTTCTGTAGTGCAGAAAGTCTCAGTTAATAGTCAAGAACAGTTTGTGACAACTGCTCAAACAGAAAACAGCCGTCCTTAATTTCTGACAGAATTCTGACTGACCGTCAGTGAGCAAGTAAGGTGTGTGGTAACCCCCCGGCAGCATCAACCAGTTCTAAAATGAGGGCTTACAGTGACTGCGGGGTTTTCGAGTATTAGGGGTCCAAATTCAAAGTCTGTAAAAAAGCTGAGAAATCTAGAATTTTAGCTATAAGAAATCAAGCTAAAAATATATTTTTTTAAAACACTGAATCCTACATTTCCCAGAATGCAACTGGATAGCTCTGGGCGACTTCCCATACCTCTCAAATGGCCCTTTCTTTTAAAACCTGCACCTCCGCACTAATGACTAATGACATCATAGGTGTTAAATTTTCAAACTTTGAAAGAACTCCTTTTACAGCATGCACCAAAGACATTGAACAGCTGTTTTAACAGACTGCGTAGTACTATTCACTGGAGCTTGTGAAAAATGTATTTTCTTTTTATAGTTGGAGGTCCCACTTAAAGACACTTTCTAGATGTGTGTTTGCAGCAATATTGGCTCTACTTTTGTATCTAACAGCTGGTCGGAATTGGGAGGGTACAAACACTGCCTCCTTACTGCGGTTATTGGCAACCATTACTCTAACCCCTGTGTATTTCAGGACTGTTGACAGGTAGCGCAGATATGATGGGTCCATTTCGCAAACACTCAAATCTGTTTTCAACAGGCTTCTGCATGAAAAGGAAGACCATTGTGAACCCGCAATAGCCTCAGTGTGGAGCATATTATTGTTATTAGAGGTAAGGGATTATTTTAATATGAGGGCTAATTTGTCCACTGGCCCCTTATCACTCTACTCACCTGCTGGGCTGTGTGTGAGGGTAGCACAATGTTCCTCTTTGTAGTCCCAAGAGAATTCTTCAGTGTTCCTCCTTCTAGCCCATCCCCAGCTATTACATGCCTTTGAGTTCCCAGGTGTTTGTGTGTGTGTGTGTGTGTGTGTGTGTGTGTGTGTGTGTGTGTGTGTGTGTGTGTGTGTGTGTGTGTGTGCATGTGTGTGTGTGTAGGACGGGTGGTCCGCAGGTGTGTATCGTTGAGTATTCGTCCCGTTCCGAGCATGAAATAGGCCCCATCCTCCTCCCTATACCCTGTCTTTTTCCCCACCCAGTCTGACTGTAAATCACACGTCAAGGCAATTTGGCAACAGTATCAAGGCCCCTGGTTTTTATGACTATGATTATGGTTATGATGATGACTAGTATTTATTTCAACTATCTGATGAAACCCTGGGCTAAAGCTAACAGGTGTCAGGCAAGTACAATATCGTGCTTGCTGAAGGATCCCTGTAATGTCGCCATAGAGAGCGAAATATCGCCCGCCCAACAGAAGAATGGGCTGTTTCAGCGCTCCACTCGTCACGCCGTACATGGAGCAATTTCTGATTATTGGATGGGAGTGGAGAGCGCCACAACGTCCTCTTTGTAGAGGCAGAAATGATTTATGGCTGTTAGTTGGGCATACGGCAGTAATTGCCACGGTGACGATTATGTTACCATGGCACCTGTTTAAACTGTCTTTTCTTATGTGAATGTTTTTTTTGTTTTGGAAGAGGGAGATTTGCAGCTTGAAACTGATGTGTGGAGACACTAATTGAAGTTGGGAAAGGGTGGCGTGGTAACAATGTATGGGAAAAGGAGAGTGATGGACAGACATGTGTTGTGCTATCTGCTGTCTTAGGGAAAGTTTGATAATAAAACACTAAATAACATGACCGAAGCAGTCTATTCATCAAGTAAGATAAATATGGTGAAATGTGTATTGATTATTTGTTAAAAAGATGTGTTGGTTATCATTTGGTAATGTAGCTGCATGGTACTACATTTCTTAAAATAACATAAACAACTTGTAAGACTCACACACAAAATAGCACTTCAAGCTTTATGTTGTTCATACTTCAGTCCATACAGGTTAGCCTTCATGTACGAATGTAGCACTCATTAATGATGATTAGGGACAGCGCACCCGAGGCGTGACAGCTTAGAGGCTGTTGTGCTGTGCTGAGCCATGACCTTTAACCTTCCTCTGTGTCGGTTGTTTAAGTGATAAAAGGATTTCTCCATCACGGATCAAAACCATGTCTTTGATAAAACCCTGTTGTGTCACAGGGTCAGGACTCAGAGGTCTGCACTGATGAAGGATATGGAAAAAAATATCAAGGATAAATCCCATTCCCTCTGGATATGTACCTCCAGGAATGTGTTGTCTTTAGATCTGATGCATAGGTGATGTACCGCTACAGGCATAATCTTTAAGAGGTCAAGTCATGGTGTTCATCATACTAAGTAGTAATATCAAATTATTGATTATTTTTTTGCCTTTTGATGTTCACTGACTAGAATTCGTAGTTCAACCGTGGATCACATTTTCACTTATCAGCTCACTGTTTACCAAAATGCTTTCAGAAATGATTTAATAACTTGATAAATTAAGCTTTTAAACATGTTGAAAAGAAAGATAGTAAGTGAGTATAACCCATATGTCGTATACGAATAACACCAATTTCTGCAACAACAGAGCTGAATCAACTGCGTGAGATGTGGTCGAAAGCTTTGGAAACAACAAGTTTGACCTTGTGTTAAGAATTATTTTATCAAGCTTTTTTTCTTTAACAATTTTACAATAATAATAAAAGATAATGTGATACTTTATTTATCCCGCTGTGAATTTTTTTTCTCCCACTTTAATGGGAGGTCAGAGGTGATGGTCTGTATGCTAATAGAACTGCAGATCTGGATTTGGACGTTTTACATCATTCCTGCCAGCATAAACTCACCTCATTCACTCTACTGTTAAATCATTTGTGTGGAGTGCTGCCATATTGTGTTATGATGACTATGCCAAACTAATAAGCAAAGGAAAAGTGGACTATAAAACTATTTTATAGCAAGAGTGCTTAGGGACTGACTTGTGATAGTCACTACCAATAAATTCAGTAGAACAAATTCCTACTAGTTTCCATTTTGCTTGAATTCTGTGTCTCAAACGTCTTTTGGTTGAATGGCTAATTGATCCAAGTTCAGTGTTAAAGGCATACTAGGCGCCTGCAATAATTTTTTTTGTTAAAATCAGGAAATTTCTACTCACCATCCACTACCTGTCCATTGTGTGTGCACTGCACACTGAAAATAAGTCGGTGTTTGTACACAGCGGCGATCTAAAAAGGCTGGGTCAGCGCCAGCAGCTGATTATGTTTATACTTACCGCAGCCAGAATGTCGCGGATTGACATTTCGGGGAACGTCCCAGCAACTATTACTGCCATAAGTTTAAACATAAACAAATGTTCGCCAAGCATTCACTGGAGATCGCTAAGTATGCCTTTAACATTCTTGCCTTGCGAGTGCATTTTCTTCACTTTCAGCTGTTTCAGAAAGAAGTTAGGGATAAACATTTTGAAACTAATGGATTTTCAAGCATCCATATGCCTTTAAAATCGTGTGATTTTGGTAGTCCACTGTTTATTTTTTAGGTGAGACTATTTAAGGAACCAAAGCTGAAAGACTATAGCATTTGTTCCCCTTTTGTTACCTCCCCTTGCCTTCTTTCTACACTCATCGCAGTATGGGGTTGAAGTGGCGGAAGTGAGTAATGAGTCCTGGAGGCATACTAGTGCGCTGGATTACCGATGGATTTGCAGTAGATTAATATGAGCCAGAATTTTCCAAGGGCATCCACTGTTCCGCAAAACTGACTCCAAGAACAGCAAACATAAATTAACCGACTTTAGAAATACGACCTGGGGTAGCTATTGCCTCCTTAACCCAAGTGCGGAGCAGCCATTGAAGATAGCATCTCTAATCGCTTTCCCATGCTGTGAGGCCATGCTGCAGAAAGGCTAAACACTGTTTTTATAGCTCACAGATTACCTCCCATTGTATGACTAATACATATCACACATACATCAGCTTCTTTTTTTCCACTCTTTCTTACTCTCCAACTCTGGATATCTCTCCCTCATCTGTTTGTATATCTATGTCCCTCTCCACATCAGTCTTACACACACACACACACACACACATGCACACAAACACATGGTGAGTAGGAGGTGTGCAGCGCTGTGGCAGCAGCCTGTCAGCAGCGTAAATGACCTGTGAAGAGTTTCACGGTGCGTGTCATTAGGCAGCTTTAGATTTGTTTCAACAGGGCTTTACCTGAGGGCTCCATTCATGGGCCCCCAGGTATGACCGCCCTCCCTACTTGGTGGAAGTCGAGTGGGGAGTTGCCAAATTCCCCCACTCCCTCCATGGAGGACAGTGATGGAAAGCCCATGAGTGTGATGGGGCAATGCTGAAGTGCAGAGTTCAGGGTGTTTGGGGAGTGGAGTGCTGCGAGAGGAGCGGTGTCATCTTTTAGGTCGTTGCTTTGACTAATCTTTTGCACATTTTTGCTTCTTTCTATGGGAACCATTTGGCTCTTTTTGCCTTTAATTTGTAGGTTACACATGTTCTGCCTTCAAGAAAGAGAATTTCTTAAGAAAATCACAGAAAGAAGATTAAAAAAGGGGATGTAAAATACATTTAAGTTGGATGAACATTGAAGTGAACGCCATGATTTTATCCTTACATTATCCTTTTTTAGTTCACACTCTCACCCAAGCAATTTACTTGTTCATCGGTAGAATATATTTTCTGAGAAAAATAAGTAATGTAAAGGTCAAAGTCGACCAGACGTTATGGTGATAACAAGTACCAAAGTCTTGTTATTATAATCTAAATCATTGCTTTGGAATGGAAGGAGTAACAGAGAAAAAAACACTCCTGTGAAGGATTTATTAGCTCACTGAAATGACTGCAATCAGCTCAACCTGCTAAAATTCCATGTATTGCACACTGTTCAACCCAGGATTATCACTATGTTTTTTTTTAATCTTCTCCCTCCCAACTGATCCCGTATTGATATCTCGGCATCACCACGCTTTATTAAGCATGCTGATAAGGGTCTGCAGACTTAACCGTGTTTTGAGAAACAAGACCCGCTTGCACACAGCCAACAAATATCCCTGTTGCCACATTCCTCCGGCCTATATCTGCCAACACCTTTTCGCTACAATGGCTTTGGTCCTTTTTTCCCCAGCCCGTAATAGTCAGCGTGGGCTGTAATGGTCTGTTGACAGGTTTAGGCTGAGGTAATTTTGTTGCTGGGCTTTACAGTGAGGTGCCAAATCTTCCCCCGAGGAAAAAAAGGGAGCAGCAGATGCAGAGAAAGCTAGCTATTAGCTTAATAATATGCACTGTACTGACCGATTGTTATTATAAAAGTTTGAGGACTGGGAGCCAGCAAATCATTTTTAACATTATAGCGTCGCATAAAGTCGGCTAATCTTTAAAAGACTCTCCACAGAGTTATGTGTTGCTTTGTTGTACAGGAAGAGGCTCAATATGTTAGCCGGGTGCTAAAATGTTAAGTGGTGCTAGCTTCTGGGAGTAGTGTGCTCTTGAGTTAAAATGGCCCCCGCTGTGCAGAGACACAGTTCATTATTTGAAGCAGAACTGAATAAAGAGAGGCCAGCTGAGTGGAACTCCAGCTGCCTGACTTAGAGAGACACACACACACCCGCACACACAAACACACAGATGCAACGTAGAAACACACCATGGAAAATGCAAGGGAAGGCGAGACTGTTGAGGCCAAGGGGTTCCCCTTAGCAATGTGCAAAGCAGAACAACCGTACACACACACACACACACACACACACACACACACACACACACACACACACACATACAAACACACACACTCACACACACAAAATCAACAAGCACCTGCCAACTGACCATCTACTGTGGGATGGAGGTCCCAGGGCTCCCCAGTGCTTCAAACCCACAGAACCACACACACATACACACACACGCATGCAGGCACACACACACAAACACACATTGGTTGTTGTGACCTTTTCAGGGTCATGCTGGGTCCTGCCTGGGCTTGCATGCTGATGGTGAGTTAATGATGGTTGGTCTTTGTACTGTTAGTTCATCTGGCTCTCATTTACAGACTGGTGGCAAGAAGA
The DNA here is from genome assembly GCF_949987685.1 of Ammodytes marinus. Classification (NCBI taxonomy): domain Eukaryota; kingdom Metazoa; phylum Chordata; class Actinopteri; order Uranoscopiformes; family Ammodytidae; genus Ammodytes; species Ammodytes marinus. The sequence goes on along the minus strand of NC_137215.1, from coordinate 13,587,377 downwards.
GAGAGAGTACACGGCATGCAGAGCATGGATGGTTTTCTCGTATTTTTGAAGTAAAGTTTTTTAACCAAAACACTTTGGAATAGCCTGCAATACATAATGAAATGGGTTGCTAGAAAATGACAATCTGCAAATTGTTAGTTTTAGTTTTTTAGATTTTCTTGAGTTTCCGTCTGTCTTTCTTTTTCTGTTTACTGTATACGTCCTACCCAAAACTCAGACAAGAGCTACAAACCTAAACCTTTGCTCCTGTCCGGTCCTAATCCTAATTCCAATCATGACCCTAGAAGTGAACTCTGACCTTGACATAGGCTCGTAAAGACAGAAGGACTGGCAGAATTCCTAACTTAGAGAACAATATTCTCTATCCTTCTGTCCTTGTCAGGGCCAGAAATACAGGAGCACATGTGAATACAAACACCCTGCTGCTTAGAGCCAGAGGTTGGTCCAGGTCCAGAGCTCAACGGTGTCTGCTCATTGTCAGTAATTCCATTTCCTGGCTCTGATAGAGTATGACGGACAGGAGAGATGTAAAGAGGCTCCTATAAACAGAGGATCAACACTCTCTCACACTGTTATAGGATGATAATTATTTGTTATGTTCACCATATATACACCCTTTTTTTACTATCTCACAGTCAACAACACGATGTATGCCAAGTAGAGAAGCAAAGGAAAGGAATGCCAGCACGCAGCAAAGCAATGTCTGCAGCACAGCCTTCTCCTCAAAGGCAAATTGGGAGTCCCCAGTCAAATTACTCGAGCTGTTTCCAAATGCAAATATGTGTTATCAAATCAACAAAGCAACTAAAGATGCAAATAGAGAGATTCGTGCTGCTCGTTTAGCATCTGTTGGGAGGAAAAAAGAAATTAAACATTTCCATCAAGGCTTTGCCACGCGTTTTTCTCTGCAGGGAGAGCGGAAAGAACAGATTTGTATGTTTTTGTTTGAAGATTCGGTTTTGAAATCCTTCACAAGGATCCGGGGCCCTCCTGGCAGCGTGGGAATTTGCCATGCGTTTAGTTTCTGAAACAGTCCCATATTTGTTGGATTAGCTCGTCGCCCCAGTTTGCAGCAGAATGTTAAGAGAGGTTTGGAAACAGGGGAGACATCTGAGCCAGAATGGAGGGCTCATCATCCCTGCAGCGAATATACACTCTGCCCCAGAATGAAGGTGGATATTAAATGTCCAGGGTGAGTCAGACTCACTCTACATTTGGCGGGTTGTTGAAGGAATTTGTCATTCCCTTGCAAACACACTCTCCTCCTCTGTATGTGCAAACGGTTTTTCTTTATGGTAAAGAGTAAAGCCTGATTTATGAACCATTTCATTTTCGCTATGGGAAAGGGTGCAATACAAATATAGTAAAATGTGTTAAAGGGTGTGTTACTCCAGGACCTCAAAATTGCATTACATTGTCAAAAGTGAGTGCAACTGAGTTGATGCTCTGGAGTTCTTTACTTTTATGGGGATGTTAGAGAGGTTATGCTGGTGTCACTGGGTTATTTTCTTTTAGGGATTTCTTCTTACAGGCTCAGCACAGCGGGGGGGTTGATGGGGAAGACAGAAGTGTGTGCAACAAATCAAACAAAGTCATGAATCAGTTGTGGCCCTACAGCACAGCAGACATATGAGGAGAGCCTTACGACAAGTCCAGATTATTTATAGAGTGCTTTCAAAGGGATGAATTTAAGATTTGTGTTTACTTTTATTTTTATTTTGGCTACATATTTTTTGCTGCTAATCATCACAGCTGTGATGTCTCTCCACTGGACATCTTGTCCTTAGATTTGGAGCTCAAGACAAGGGGCTTTTTTTCCTCTTTGTCTGTCCAGCATTAGTGCTGCGGATCCAAACATTCCTCTTATTTTAGTTTACGCTTTTGTTGGCTTGGTATTATATTTGTTGTATTATATTTACCTTAACATATCAGATTGTCACCAGTTCTTTGCAGAAAAGGGGGGAAACACACAAGTATATCAAAACAAAGACATTTGTATGATGGCTTTTTCAATTACATATGCTGGGCTATACGCTGACCTCACAACATGTTACCCCGATGTTGGTTTTGTCTATGAATAGTGTTGTGACATGTCCTGTGTCACAAATGCCACCTTGACATGTAAGGCCTGTTTACATGCTGCTAACACACACACACACACACACACACACACACACACACACACACACACACACATATCCAGCAAAACGCCCACATACAACCCACACTAAAGGTTACCATGCCAGGATTTTAATCTACATGTGAAATGTGCTCTCCTACGCTTCTTCTTCTGTCTTGTCAGCAATCTGGCTATTGCCCTGTGATTCAGAGCCTCACTTTATTGATTGAATGGGTTTTAGTCTGGAACACACACACACACACACACACACACTGGTGACTTTGTTGCAAAGGAGGGAGGGAGAAGGATGAGTGTCAGGCCTAGCGTGATGGGCGAACATCAATCATTGCTTGTCAGACTCGCCTTTTTTCTTCAGCCCAACCCCAACCCCCCCTCTGCCTTCTCTCACTTTTCTTCTGCCTCACTGATCAGCCTTTGTTTTGAATGGTGGTAGTGTGTCTCCCTGTGTGTGTGTGTGTGTGTGTGTGTGTGTGTGTGTGTGTGTGTGTGTGTGTGTGTGTGTGTGTGTGTTGTTCGCAGGTGTTATCGTTCTCAGCTGCCAATTAAGTCTTGTGTTGTTTGCTCTCTTACCTCCAGGTCATGACAAAAGCGATGAATTTCAATAAGTTGTACATGTGATAGGCATTAGGGACTTGTTCTGCCCTACAAAAGGCTAAATGCAGTAACTCCATATTTTGTCAAAATGGAAGTGTAACCTGTATCTGACTCTCACACATCTATTTTACCATCTATTATGCCATAGAAATGTAGCCCTCTCATCTGTGCTTGTGGCTAGTGGTTCGAGAAAACATTAGCCACTCTGAGCATAACATATGCAAATATCTAAGAAAATTTTCGTAATGTAGGCTCCTGCCTGATATGACAAATAATAAGAATGCATGGAAAAATATATCTGGATCAGCTTTATTTATTTTATTACATCAAGAGAGCACTGAACTTGTGAGGTACCCTTTAAGTATAGTCCATTTTCTTGTACATTAAAAAAGGTTTGACAGTAATGATTTTATTTCCAGTTAAGCAAAGTTTTTTATTTGGTCCCTTTACAAGATATATTCATTTCTAAAAAAAAAAGAAAAGAAAAAAGAAAATTAAATCCTGAAAGATCCTGATTCGAAACAGGTTGAAATACTGTGACGTGAATATGGCAGATTTCCTCACTTTTCTGTCTTAAATTACACATTTGCGGCTTAATAGTATTAGAAATATCATGTTGAGATGGAAAACTTGTTGGCAGTGTGTGTGTGTGTGTGTGTGTGTGTGTGTTAAAATGTATGTGAATGAATGAACTGTGTGTGCCACATGTATCTCTATGGTTGTTTATTTTCATTGGTCTGTCTCTGAATCCATCTGACCTTCTGTGTCTGCTTCTTGGTTAAAAAATCTCAGAAAAATGGGAGGATAAGAAGACATCCGGAACTAATAGACTTTCCAAAGACTTGAGCTCGGAATATGACGATTTATGAATCGACCCGGGACAAGTGCTACGTCTGTTTGTCAGGGAAACATATATTTCTTCTTTTCCCTTTTTGGAAATATGGATTTGGCCCTTCACCAAACACTGGGAGCGTGTTCTATTCATGTTGTGCCAAAAACTACAACATGCCTCTCTCTCTCTCTCTCTCTCTCTCTCTCTTGGTAGTTTTGACTCTATTTGTTATTATGCTTTGTTTTGTGTGGAGAAAGCCCCAGTGTGTCTTATTTGTAATGGGTGCCAGGGGCTGGGGGAGATGTGTTTTCAATTACCACTTGGTAGAATGACTGATGGTAAGACAATCAAGCACAACACTGTGTGTGTGTGTGTGTGTGTGTGTGTGTGTGTGTGTGTGTGTGTGTGTGTGTGTGTGTGTGTGTGTGTGTGTGTGTGTGTGTGTGTGTGTGTGTGTGTGTGTGTGTGTGTGTGTGTGTGTGTGTGTGTGTGTGTGTGCATTTGTGCCAGCTTGCATGTGTACAAACAGCTTTGTGCATGTTTGTGTGCATGCCTGCATCTGGGTTTTTATGTGATTTGTGCTCTGCTTTTTCCCATATTTTGCTCTCATTTGGCATTGTTGGGTCAGCAAGGAAAATGCCACCCCCGTTTCAGGAACCAAGAAATATAACAACCTAAACTCATTGATTTTTCCAGCCAAAACACAAAGACCAGTGCTGGAAATTACCACTTTTATCCTTTTAATTTGCAAATGATCCTCAGGGATTTCCCCAAATTTGTGGTCCTTTGATTTTGTTCAAAAATTTCTTCTAAAACCATAATCACACCAAAAAACAAAACAAAGATATGGAATCAAAACCAAAACAAATCTGTTGAAATTAACACGCGATGCCTTGATGATCTGATATGAACTGAAAAAATAAACTAAACTATTGTGGAATATTGACTTAAATTGGCTCAACCATTATATCTGGACAGGTTCACTTTAAGAATTTTAATAGAAATCTTGGTATCTGTATCCACATTGCCTTAAGTTCAGTGCAACAGCGTAAACAATGTGAGTCCCATGAGGGTTTTTTTACACAAGGATATTATTTTTTTGTGCTCATCTTTTAAAAGTCCTTTATTTATGGACATGCAAAGTGCGTGTCCCTCATTACCTGTTTTCCGCTGTATTATAGTGCCCTGGAGTCTGCTGTTGACTGAGATGCCCTGGACACAGATGGAGCCTATGAATGATTAATAACAGGTGATGTAGTTCACAGCCAAGCGGCCACAACTCCAAGGTGTGTGATATGTGAATAATGAATTATCTCTACCTCTCTGATATTTTTAAAGAACCTTGAGTGTAAACATGTATGCAGAATTATGGCACGCTGGATTTTCTGCTGGTTGCGGAACAGTTTGTTACATGCCTGCGTTTCTGTTTAATTTTGAACCCTGCGTGGTTAAATGAGTCATATGAAACATAGCACACACTGCGATCGAGAAAGGACATATTAGAGCAGTTTATTGTATATTTATGAGGCCAGGTAATGCATTACATTTACTCCATATTCCCTTAAAATATTAAAGACCTCCCTCTCCCCTCTATGGAAAGAAAGCAAGAGTGCAAGTTTTTGGGAGTGAACATTTCCACACAAAAAATGTTTGATTGTATTATGTAACACATGAAACGGAAATCTTGTGCGATGAAGCTCTGTAAGAATTAAGGCAATATAAGTAAACAGTAGAAAACATAGTTATTTCAGCAGTCAAATTGTATGTGTGGGCCCAAACCAGCAGTCTCTTCAGGTTGACTATCACATCATATGTTTTCATTATATTTGATGTACGTATGGTACGCAGACAAATGTTACGTGACATCAACAATACCTACAATGACATTATTTAGCTGGAAAAAGTACATTTATAGTTCACATCCTCCATTCACCGCTCCCCAGCCTTTCCTCTGGAACTACAACAGTGACCTCTAGTGTGGCTGCTTCCCCAAAGACCTACGAGCTCATCCAGCAGCAACACCAGCCTTTATATTACAGT